>NC_084575.2:6150000-6232500 GCF_033978685.3 Nerophis lumbriciformis | reverse complement strand
AATAGCGATTTTGCTGTAATTAAAAAAAATGACGTACTACTAACCGTCTGGAAATGTATCGCAAATTATCATTATACCGTTTACCGTTACATCCCTCGTCCATTAACAAGTAAAAAGTCAAGGGCGGTCACGGCATGTTCTTGTCGTCAATGTTGGTCAATTTTCTAGGGCATTACGGCAAGTCACAAGGGCAGTCGCGGCTTTTGCCACGGTTGCCGAGGTTAAATTCGAGCCCTGCTAACGGAATCACTTTTTAATAAATGCTATTAATTAGTGTGTTACTTCAAATATCTGGCATAATGCAGTTGAGATAAGTTTCGTATGAGAGCAGTCTGCACCGGACCGAACAGCAGGTCAGGTGTAACAATGCCATTATTACCTGTCACTCTTTATAACTCCTTGTGTAGATCTGAATGTTGACCTCAGTTTGAAGCAAAGGTGCTAATACTTTGGAGAGGCGTGTTTTAAAGCATCTGTTGTGAGAGTAGCATATGTGTGTGTGTGCTCCTTTAAGAATGGCAGTATGTGGGGTGTGTGACGAGTAAGTGAGTGGGCAAGTTAGGAGAGGTAGCGCTAGCATGCGCAGGTGGATATCCGGCTGTGTCCTTTGGAAATTATAAATAAAGTGACCAAGTTGTAACTAATCGATGGCCTGGTCATTCCGACCAAAGTGAAAGGTCTCCCCTGCTCTCCTCGACCACGGTCTGGGAGCCGACAAGCAGGAAAGGTGTAAAACAGTACTTGCAATGCGGTGCCTCCTTGTTTAAAGCGTCACCTTTATTTTTAATATAATGTATTGTGGCCAAACAGCTAAATTGTTGTTTCATCTGACATTACATGGACAAAGATAAGACCTTCTCGAGGAAAGTTCTGTGGTCAGATAAAATAAAAATGGAGCTGTTTGGCCACAATTCCCAGAAATATGTTTGGAGGAGAAAAAGTGAGACCTTTAATCCCAGGAACACCATCCCTACCGTCAAGTATGGTGGTGGTAGTATTATGCTCTGGGCCTGTTTTGCCGCCAATGGAACTGCTGCTTTAAATGGGACAATGAAAAAAGAGGATTAGCTCCAAATTCTTTAAGGGGAACATTATCACAATTTCAGAATGGTTAAACCATTAAAAATCAGTTCCCAGTGGCTTATTATATTTTTCGAAGTTTTTTTCAAAATTTTACCCATCACGCAATATCCCTAAAAAAAGCTTCAAAGTGCCTGATTTTAACCATCGTTATATACACCCGTCCATTTTCCTGTGACGTCACATAGTGATGCCAACACAAACAAACATGGCGCATAGAACAGCAAGCTATAGCGACATTAGCTCGGATTCAGACTCGGATTTCAGCGGTTTAAGCGATTCAACAGATTACTCATGTATTGAAACGGATGGTTGTAGTGTGGAGGCAGGTAGCGAAAACCAAATTGAAGAAGAAACTGAAGCTATTGAGCCATATCGGTTTGAACCGTATGCAAGCGAAACCGACGAAAACGACACGACAGCCAGCGACACGGGAGAAAGCGAGGACGAATTCGGCGATCGCCTTCTAACCAACGATTGGTATTTGTTTGTTTGGCATTAAAGGAAACTAACAACTATGAACTAGGTTTACAGCATATGAAATACATTTGGCAACAACATGCACTTTGGGAGTGCAGACCGCCCAATTTTCATCAATTAATATATTCTGTAGACATACCCTCATCCGCACTCTTTTCCTGAAAGCTACCGTATTTTCCGCACTATAAGGCGCACCTAAAAACCACAAATTTTCTCAAAAGCTAACAGTGCGCCTTATAACCCGGTGCGCTTTATTACGATTCATTTTCATAAAGTTTCGATCTCGCAACTTCGGTAAACAGCCGCCATCTTTTTTCCCGGTAGAACAGGAAGCGCTTCTTCTTCTACGCAAGCAACCGCCAAGGTAAGCACCCGCCCCCATAGAACAGGAAGCGCTACCGCCCGCCCCCGGAAGAAAAAGAAGCGCGCGGATATTTCGTTTAATTTCCTTTGTGTGTCTACATCTGTAAAGACCAGACTACAAAATGGCTCCTACTAAACGACACGCTTATAACGCAGAATTTAAACTTAAGGCAATAAGTCATGCCGAAGAACACGGAAATAGAGCAGCAGCAAGAGAATATAACATAAATGAATCAATGGTGCGTAGGTGGAGGAAGCAAGAAGATGACCTGTGCCAGGTAAAGAAGACAAAACAGAGTTTCCGAGGGAACAAAGCAAGATGGCTACTGTTGGAGGACAAACTGGAACAGTGGGTTGTTGAGCAGAGAGCAGCAAGCAGAAGTGTCAGCACCATCACTATTCGAATGAAGGCAACAACGCTAGCAAGCGAACTTCACCTGGATGATTTTAAAGGTGGTGCTTCTTGGTGTTTCCGGTTTATGAAAAGACGCAATCTCTCCATCCGCACACGGACCACTATTTCACAGCAACTGCCTAACGACTTTAAAGAAAAGCTGGCTACTTTCCGTGCATATTGTAAAAAGAAGATAGCGGAAAAAAAGATCCGGCCAGAGAACATTATCAACATGGACGAGGTTCCACTGACTTTTGATATTCCTGTGAACCGCACTGTTGATACAACGGGAGCACGTACGGTGAATATTCGCACCACAGGGAATGAGAAGTCGTCCTTCACTGTGGTTCTAGCTTGCCATGCTAATGGCCAGAAACGTCCTCCCATGGTGATATTCAAAAGGAAGACCTTGCCAAAAGAGACCTTTCCAGCCGGCGTCATCATAAAAGCTAACTCGAAGGGATGGATGGATGAAGAAAAGATGAGCGAGTGGTTAAGGGAAGTTTACGCGAAGAGGCCGGGTGGCTTTTTTCACGCAGCTCCGTCCATGTTGATATACGACTCTATGCGCGCCCACATCACAGATGGTGTCAAAAAACAAGTGAAGCACACAAATACAACACTCGCCGTCATTCCGGGTGGATTAACCAAAGAACTCCAACCGCTGGATATTGGTGTCAACAGGGCATTCAAATCACGACTGCGAACGTCGTGGGAACAATGGATGACCGAAGGCGAACACACCTTCACTAAGACGGGCAGACAGCGCCGGACGACATACGCCAACATTTGCCAGTGGATTGTAAATGCCTGGGCAGATATTTCTGTCACAACTGTGGTCCGAGCTTTCCGGAAGGCAGGATTCACAGAACTACTGGACAACAACAGCGACACTGACTCCGATGACTTCGAAGAGACAGAGCCGACCATTTTGGAACCCACGCTTGCGCAACTTTTCAATTCGGACACCGAAGACGAAGAATTCGAAGGATTTACCGGTACGAATGAAGAATAACTTCAGAAAGTGAGCGCTATGTTTATTTTGTGTGTTGTGACATTAACGTTCGAGCAACATTACCGGTATGTTGCTATTGCTCTACACCATTTTGAATTTTACTATGTTTGTGATTGCACATTTGTACATTTTGGGACAGAGTTGTTAGAACACTGGTTTTCAATATATTATTAAAGTTTGACTGAACTATCTGACTGTTTTTTTGACATTCACTTTAGCGCAGCGTAGGCGCGGCTTATAGTCCGGGGCGGCTTATTGGTGGACAAAATTATGAAATATGTAATTCATAGAAGGTGCGGCTAATAATCCGGTGCGCCTTATAGTGCGGAAAATACGGTAATCTGTCCAGTTTTGGAGTTGATGTCAGCAGGCCAGGGAAGCTAGGGTCGATATTCGTCTCTTGATCATCTTCGGTGGCATAAGGGACGGTGTGAGCCGAGACATCCAGGGGGTTTAGCTCGCTCGTCTGCGGGAACAAACTGCCGCCATTGCTTGCCGTGCTAGCGAGGTCCTTTGTCCCTGAATTGCTCACACACTCCGGCAGATTCAATGGGGGTCTGGCGGCAGATTTCTTTGACTTTATGGTTGTAAATGCATCTGCTTTGAGTGTCGCAGGATATCCACACATTCTTGCCATCTCTGTCGTAGCATAGCTTTCGTGGGTAAAGTGTGCGGAACAAACGTCCAATTTCTTGCCACTTTGGCATCTTTGGGCCACTGGTGCAACTTGAATCCGTCCCTGTTGGTGTTGTTACACCCTCCGACAACACACCGACGAGGCATGATGTCTCCAAGGTACGGAAAACGGTCGAAAAACGGAAAATAACAGAGCTGATTTGACTCGGTGTTTGAGAAAATGGCGGATTGCTTCCCGATGTGACGTCATGTTGTGACGTCATCGCTCGGAGAGCGAATACTAGAAAGACGTTTCATTCGCCAAAATTCACCCATTTAGAGTTCGGAAATCGGTTAAAAGAATATATGGTCTTTTTTCTGCAACATCAAGGTATATATTGACACTTACATAGGTCTGGTGATAATGTTCCCCAGAGGTTGGGTCTTGGGCGCAGTTGGGTGTTCCAACAGGACAATGACCCCAAACACACCTCAAAAGTGATCAAGGAATGTCTAAATCAGGCTAGAATTAAGGTTTTAGAATGGCCTTCCCAAAGTCGTTTATACAATGCTGAAGAAACAAGTCTATATCAGAAAAAAAACACATTTAGCACCAATTTTGTCAAGAGGAGTGGTCAAAAATTGAAGCAGAAGCTTGTGGATGGCTACCAAAAGCGCCTTATTGCAGGTAAACTTGCCAAGAGACATGTAAGCAAATATTAACATTGCTGTATGTATACTTTTGACACAGCACATTTGCTCACATTTTCAGTAGAGCCATAATAAATTCATAAAAGAAGCAAACTTCATGAACTTTTTTAGTGAGCAACAAGTATGTGCTCCAATCACTACATCACAACAAAATAAGAGTTGTAGAAATGATTGACAGCCATGACATGATGTTCTTTACAAGTGTATGTCAACTTTTGATGGCGACTGTATATATGCATGTGTATATGTATATATATCCATCCATCCATCCATTTTCTACCGCTTATCCCTTTCGGAGTGGCAGGGGGCGCTGGAGCCTATATCAGCTACAATCGGGTGGAAGGCGGGGTATGTATATATATATATATATATATATATATATATATATATATATATATATATATATATATATGTATACTGTATATTTATGTATATATGTTCACTTTAACAGTCCAGTTGTGATTGATTGAATGCCCTGAGAATAATACTGGACATTCTTTTGTAATTGCCACAAAATAACGTGTAGTATTTTGTTAATTTCTTGCCAAAATTTTTTTTATTTTATGGATATTTTCAAAGCAGAATATTGTCCTTAGGGCCCTCTGGCACCTCATGGGGGACCCGTAAAATCTGTGCCTCTTAAGACCTCACTGTTGGCTTTGTACGCTCATGTTACTTCTCAACTAGTCAAAGTTGATGCTAATCGACCTGTTTCTTCTCCTTTTTACTGAATGTGAAAGCAAAAGTGAGTCCACAAATAACCGAATCGTAAAAGCAAAATCGAAAATAAAATCTGAATTGGTCAAATCTTATCTATTTCCATCCCAGCATGTGTTTGTCTTCTTGTGTCCTGCAGACGTCTGTGAAAAATATCGTCCACCTGAGCAGCAGGAGGGGTCCTCCAGTGTGGAGCAGAAGAGGTCACTGCACCTCCACGTGAAAGAAGAGGAGCCACAGTCCCCCCACTTTAAGGATGAAGAAAAACAGCGGCTGACCCCCTACTTCATAGAAGAAGACAAGAGACACCTCATCAGTGTGAAGAGTGAAGATGATGAGGTCAAAGGTGAAAGTGAGGAGAAGAGAGAGGCGGAGCCTCCAAGCAGCAGCTCAACACAACACATGACAACAGAAGCTGATGGAGACCACTGTGGAGGATCACAAGCAGACAAGATCTTAGCTCCACTATCAGATAGTGAGGACACAACGTCACACTCTCCTGACACTGATGATGAACACTCTAAAGATGATGCAACATGTCACACTGACAACACTCACTTCACATGTTCCCACTGTGACAAAACTTTTAAATACCATTGTCGTCTAAAAACACATATGAGAATACACACCGGAGAAAAACCTTTTTCCTGCTCAGAATGTGGTCAAAGTTTTGTAATAAATCAAAGTTTAAAAGAACACATGAGAATACACACTGGAGAAAAACCTTTTTCCTGCTCAGAATGTGGTAAAAGTTTGGTAACAAATCAAAGTTTAAAAGTACACATGAGAAGACACACTGGAGAAAAACCCTTTTCCTGCTCAGAATGTGGTAAAAGTTTTGTAATGAATGAAAGTTTAAAAGTTCACATGAGAACACACACTGGTGAAAAACCTTTTTCATGTTCAATCTGCGGTAAATATTTTACTCAAAGGCCCCATTTAAAATTACACATGAGAACCCACTCTGGTGAAAAACCATACTCCTGCTCAAGCTGCAGCAAAAGCTTTCGTCACCTAAACACTCTTAGAGCACACATGAGAAGACACCCAGGAGAGAAAGTGTTGAGTTGCAGTGTGTGTGGTGAAAGATTGTCTTCTAAGTACCAGTGTAAGAAACACAAGTGTGCTGGTGAGAACAGCAGCAGCAAATGAAACTGCAGGATTTGAAATAAACTGTCAAGACTTTAACTTTGACTTTGTAACAACATCAGCACATATAACATGTGTGACATTGTTGTGTGTGTAACACAATCTTGTTAATATGATTCTAACATTTATAGTTTAGACACTTCAGATTAGTGCTTTTATTTCAGTCAAGTACATGAGTTAATATACACATTTGTGTACTTTAAAATGAACAGAACAATTGGACTGAAAAGGTGAGAATAAACAGTACATAAAATATGTTACATACAGTAAACATTTTATGTGTAGTTATTCATAATTCACTGTTATACTTATTCATACTAGTGTTTTATATATGTTTTTTGAAATAATGAACTGTTGCATATTTTAATTTCTAACTGTAGATGATTCCATAAATGAACTCTTTTATATGATGTACATATTTGTTTTACATGTTCATACCTTTGCTTTTGAGTACTCATAAATCCCTCTTAGTTCATATTTACTGGTTCACATCTGAAACATCTTCTGGACCACTTCTGGAAGCATATTATTATTTACTTTATACATCATTTGAGCAGCTGTCTTTTGTACAAGATCATTTACTTTTAAAATGTGTGACTTTATGAATCATTTGTTGGGTCTTTATAATCCATTCTATTAATTGTCTTTATTACTTTCTTGTGTAATATGATTATTATTGTGTGATTGTTTTATATGTATGTCCCCAGACCTTTATGCAATAAACAATGTATGCTTCAACTGGAGTTGGGTACAATAATTGTAGTTAATATTTGTAAGTATGTACTTTATTCTATTTAGTATTGCTTTCCATTTTTTATTTTTTTTTATTTATATGATTTATAGGTAGTGTCCAGCTTACTTCATCATCTATATTAACTCCTAAACGTGTGATTACCTTTATTCCTTTGATTTCAATATTATCCATCATAATTTTTGTTTTACATTTTTACAATCTCCAAATATGATATATTAAGTTTAGTGACAGTTTATTGATGTGCAGCCATCTTTTTATGGTCAAGTTCTCTCTGGATAAAATAAGATGAGAGTTAAATCAAGCGGTAATGAAGGTGAAGAATGTAAGATTATTATATCCATAATTATATATAGTTACACTCAGTAGTGACAATTAAAGACACTTTCATCCTGTTCATTTGAGCAAAGAAAAAGAGTAAAGTGTAATATTCTAAACAATAGAAGAATATTAATATCAGCAGTCAATGTGAAGCTGAGCTATGGTAAAAAACATATTCAGCTTTAAAAGCTTTATGAGAGTGATGTCATTATCAGAATCAGAAATACTTTATTAATCCCAGAGGGGAAATAAAAATGTTCAGCACTGTTCTAAACATGTGAATATTCAATGTAATAATATATGATATTAATAATAAAGTGGTACGTTTGGGGATGTGCAATATTGTTTGTATGAACATCCTGAATGTTTTTGTGATAGAATTGTTTGAATTAGTAGAATGAAAAATGAGGCAGTAATGATAATAATGGTTTGTTTTAAGCCTGTTTATGAATAATTAAAATACCAAAATGGAGCTTTCATCCTCAGTGAGCTGAACTGCAGCAGTAAAGATGAGATAAATAATGTGGAAAGGTCAGAAGTCAAATGTTTCTTCAGGTAATACATGGAGCCTCTGCTGCCACCCAGCGGCCGTTGGAAAGAATGCATACATTTTCTTTTGACCTCCTTAAAGCTGCTTTTTACTTCCTGTCCCGTTTGTGTCCAAGTCTGTAGTGTGGGCCATAGGACAGAAGGAGGACATTCTGTTAATAGCCTGTGGAGGGCAGCAATACACCTAAGATCTTCTACTAGTCTGCTGGAAACAGAAAGAAGAAGAAGGAGGAAAAAGCAAGATGGTGTTTGATGGAGAAAGTCTAAAGGTGGGCATTATAGTTCTGTATTTTTACACAGAACACATTTGTTTACTTCCTACTCTCACATGTTTACTAACTTTATATTTATTTATTACAGCCATTCTTAAATATGTTGTATGTACGAATGTGGGTGTTGTTGAGAAGATGATGCAGGCGTTCTGTCGAATTTAGCTACCTGTAAAAATGTGTTACTTATTCTAGTCCATTTGTGAAATAAATTGTTTTCCTAAATTATAGTCTCCTCACTTTATCCAGACAGTCATTAGGACAAAAGACCCTGGGAGGACTTTGCCCTTTAAAAGGGAAACATCTTCACTGTGGCAGGACAGTATCAAGATGCATTCATCACATTTGTATAATCACTTTATTATCATTGTACAGCCCTTACCTTTGGGCTGATACTGAGGGCGACTGTGTCGACCAGTTTGACGATTGCAAATGATTGAATGTCCAGTTCTGTAGAAATGTGTTTGGATATGACAATCCGTTTATTCCAAGCTATCAAAATGAAATGAAATGTAGGTTATAGAACATAATGTATGCTGACCTTGAATGGCACATTGTCACAGCAGCGAGACCTGACCACACACGGCCCGCACGGCAAGGTCCAAAACGGTTTGTCCTCATGCAATCGCCCCCCGAGTGTTCCCAGCTGAGCCCAATTAAAGGAGGCTACCATGGCAACCGCACCATAGCAACAGTCCCATCCCTGTCCACACTTCCTGGTTCTCAACAGGAAGTGGGCGGAGCAATCTGCCGAAAGGGAAATTCAGCATGAACTGAGGCCAGCCATCAATTAGAGAAAACAAAATAAAAACAATACAAACCCATCCCATCCATCCATTTTCTACCGCTTATTCCCTTTGGGGTCGCGGGGGGGCGCTGGAGCCTATCTCAGCTACAATCGGGCGGAAGGCGGGGTACACCCTGGACAAGTCGCCACCTCATCGCAGGGCCAACACAGATAGACAGACAACATTCACACTCACATCCACACACTAGGGCCAATTTAGTGTTGCCAATCAACTTATCCCCAGGTGCATGTCTTTGTCTACAAACAAATAAGGAAATTTGGCTCCAACACTGCGGCCCCCAATTGAGAAGGGCAGGATTTCATGAACAATTCAAAATAAATAACAATGGAGCCATAAATATAAACAAATAATAATCATCGTTGAGTTTGGTGTTTCAGTGTAGTTTTAATGCGCATCATTTCCTGATCCACTTTGTCATCACTTAGTAGTTTCCTCTTTTGTCTCATCTCCAGTAGAGTCTTTATTTTCAGGATCCAGGCAACTGACCTCTTCAACCGTTTCCAATCGGAGAAGTAAGTGATCAGTTGGTGAGTAGCACTTGGACTATCAATAACTGCATTGGTGCTGAGCTCCTCTTTTACCTCAGGGTCCTCCGCTGCAATCCCATACTCCAAGATATCAGCTAGCTACTCCTCTTCTGTTTCTTCACAAACTCAGGGCCTTCTATCCATCCTTTGTGAGTCAGTAACTCATCCACTTTAACTCCTCTTGAGGCTCTGTCTGCAGGATTTTGAATGTGCCATTGTGTGACATCAGGTGTTTGAAATCTTTCATCTTTCCCAAAGCTCCTTTTCAGACCAAGTATGCGTTGCCTAGCAACACACTGATTGTTGGACAGAGACACATCATCCTTCTTTTTAAAGGGTAATTCCAAAGTGTAGTGTCCATCTTGAAGCTTGCATGAATCAGTCATGACCTTCATGAACTTCATGTCATCTCTAGACATTTCTTCTTTGTCTTCTGATGACCTGTCGTGTAAATCATGGTTGTATTGATTGTGCAGCAGCTCCTCTTGCTTTGTTATGGAGATCCTGTTAACAGTAGTAGTGGAGCAGCCAATCTTACTCCTCTTCTTACTGTAATCAGGAAGGCCATTAATGACCCACCCCAATAGGGTCTTAACGGCATACGGTCCATTTCCACGACTGTTGACCACTCCCCAGGGTTCAAGCAGTTTAGATGCATTGGTCCCAATCAATAGCTCTACATCAGCTTGAATACGAGGAAGAGTGACGCCATCCAAGTATGGCCATTTAGCCAACTCCTCTTCATTGATGAGGTTGCTTGTCGTTACAGGCATCCTTTTTTGGGTGTAGACCTTGGGAAGGTCATAGAACTGTTGCCCAGTGAGGTTGGAAATCTTTAAGTCCGTCAGCATGTAACTGGAAACTGATGTTTTTGGGCCCATAGTTAGGAGACTGATTTTAGCTTTTCTTTGTTTCAAGTTGAGCTTTGTCATCAAGCTTTCAGAACAAAATGTATCTTTGCTGCCCGGACCCAGGAATGCATAGGTTTGTATGACTGTGTGTCTTTTGCTGGACTTTTTCTGCATAGGCAGAATTGACAGAACTACATTTCCGTTACCAGCTCCCGTTTGTCCACATGTTTGCAGAGATACTTGTACATTACTCACAGATAGTTTCCTTGCCTTATTTTGGTTTGCATATATGTTGCTTGCTCTTTCCTTCTGACCAATAATAAGCAGACTTGGATGGTTTTGCTTGCATACCTTGCAGGTCAAGTGCTTGTCACAATGCCTGCTAAGATGTCCAACATGAAGACACCCAAAACAGATTCCTTTCTGTCTTATGAAAGTTATCTTTTCCCTGTGGGTCTTCTCCTCCAACTGAGGACACTGGTCAAGAGCATGATTTTTAGAGCAGCAAACACAGGCGTTTGTGGTACGAGCAGATGCACTTTGCTTTGGAGCAGGTTTGAATCTGGTTTGATCTTCCGCTTCAGGGGTTTCGATATTAATGGTCGTGGCAAAACTGTTACCTTGGAATTTGGGTTTACCTTGTGATTTCATTGATTTTACAGGGTTACTTCCTGTACTCTGTGGTGCATTCTGGATGTCTCCAAAGACTGGGTCAGAGACTATTTTCACCTGTCACTCAATGAATGCAACAATGTCTGAGAACTGAGGTCTGCGATGGTGGTTTTCCAATATGTTGCATGCAGAGACTCTCCAGCTTTCTCGGAGCTTGTACGGCAGCTTGAAGATCACAGTTTTCATGTTAGCTGGCATATTAAGTTCCTGCATGTACTGCACGTTTTCCATAGCAGTGCAACATTCTCGAAGGTAAAGAGAGTAGGCTTGCAGAGCTCGTACATCTTCAGACTTCACCAAAGGCCAGTTAAACACTTTCTCCATGTAAGCTGCTGTTATCTGGTGCTGGTCACCAAAGTGTTTTTCCAATAAATACTTTGCCATCTCATAGCCTCTTTCTGGGGGCATGTGTTGACAGCTACGCAGCAGTTCTGTAGGTTGACCCTTAGTGTACATTTCCAGGTAGTACAAACAGTCTCCTTTGTTGTTTGTGTTCTTCTCAATGCATTGCACAAATGCTCTGACAAAGGTTCTGTACAGTAATGGATCACCGTCAAAATAGGGAATCTCTCTTGGTGGGAGTAGATGAGAAGTTTGCAACGACATTTGTAATGTTGCAATCTCATTTTGCCTGTGCAATAAGTCACATAAAGTGGGGGTGCCATTGGTTGGAGGGGAAATGTTAGTTTGCCTTGATTGCTGTACAGGGGGGTCCATGTGGGTTGTAGGGCTATGGTACTGCACTGTATTCCAAGAGACCTGCTGCTGTTTTGGTACAGAAGGTGGTGGTTGCAGTGGTACCTGAATGGGTTTAGGGTGTGAAAGCATGGACTGTTGCTCTTGCCAAACGGTGGGTGGTTGAATGGGAAGTGGTGTCCTATATTGAAGTTGCCATGCTGTTATTTGTTGTTGCTCAGATGGATGGTGTATAGACTGTGGTGGAGGTGGTGGTGAAGCTTGGCTTGACTGCTGCTGCGTGAGGGGTTGATAGTCTTTAGCCTGGGGGTTGAGAGTGACTGGTGCTTTAGCCTGGGGGTTGAGAGTGACTGGTGCTTTAGCCTGGGGGTTGAGAGTGACTGGTGGTTCCTTGGTTCTCTTTAAGTAGGAGCTCATGCCATCAGATGCTGTATGGGAGGAAGCATGAAGGCTGGGAGCTTTTAAAACTGCTAATTTTGCATTAGCAGCTGCCAATTGAGCATCCAGATCCATCATTTCCTTTTTCTTTCTGATTCTTTCCCTCTCCTCTTCCAATTTCTTTTTGATCTTTTCCTCCTCCTCTTCCAATGCATGTTTTTCCTTTAGAGCTGCAGAGAGGACAGCCCTTTCGGCCTCTGCCTGTCTGCGAGCTGAGGAGGTGCTTGACCGACTAGAACCAGAGTGTGTGTGACTCCCATGTGATTTGTGACTTATAACATTAGAAATGCTGTCATTTGGATTAATTTCACTTTCTAAATCCTCAATACTCTTCAGGGTTGGCGCTTTTATCCAGGTGTTAACATGCTCAACAAATTCATGTACATTAATTAATTTGGCTTTGTACCATATGTCATGTTTGATTTGGTCCTCTGTAGGTAGAATTGGTAGGAGGGATTTGTGTGCACTTGCAGTTTCATTTATAACATTGAGATATTTGGTGAAAGCACATTGTACTTCCATTTTGTCCTCTCCATTTTCCATCATCTCCATGATATGTTTCTGCATGTTGCTTGCATTGTTTAATTTGGATCTTCTCTCCTTCTGAAGTGTTTCAATTCTCACCATTAGAGCTTTTGGTGTCATTTTCACTGTGCGTTTTTTTACATCCTGGGATTGTTTTTTTACAGCAGATGTTTGATTTGTGTCCACCTGATTTTCCCATCTCTGCAGGCTGTGACTGCTTTTCAGTCATTTCTGACAATTCAGCCTGTGAGGGTTCCATTTGACCTTTAATTGTGTCACCAATTGAATGCATTACATTTAACTCCTCCATTAACGCATGATCATGCATTTCCCAAGCATCATGTTTTCCTTTTCCAGGATCCATGATTATACACAACCCACAATTCAAAATCAGATCAAATATATGGAAATCTTGTTAATGTCAGTCAAAATACCAAACATCAAAACCTCAATTATTCATTTGCATTTGTTCGAACCAAAACCTCACCCACGAACGGGCTTGCACAAGGAATCATAAAACACCACCTTGTAATTGAAATGAACCCACGAACGGGTTGCAATCAGTCCATCGTATTGGGAAAAAACGACATTCTGGGGGAGAGAAGGTATGTCGCCCAATTGTTGCACAGTTTGTTGACCCAAAGAGTAAATCCATGGTAATGGAGCGTGGAAAAGAACTCAAGGGAACAACCTTCTTCATTAGTGAGCAGTTTCTAGCCGAGATACTCAAGAGAAGACAGCTGTTGTATGCTATAAAGAATGAGGCTAAAAAGAACAACAAACAAACCCGTCTAATTGTGGACAAACTCTACATTGAAGGTAGTCTTTATAGAAATGCTAGAATTACATACTGGTTGAGTGGCGGTGTTGATTTAATCCAAATGAACTGAAAAGAACATATTGCAACCGCACCAAAACAATGGCGCGAGATGGTGACGTCATGCATACACAGGTAGTCATGGAAACGTTTAAGAATGTGCTACTGGCGCTGACGAGACGCGGGGCCGCCATCTTGGAGTGGTGATCTCTGTCACTTCCTGTTCCGGTAGCTGAACCGCCGCTCGCAAATTTTACTCCAAACATTTAAGTTTAATAATGTAAGGAGGAAGTTTGCAATTAATCTAACAAGTGAATGTCTGGAGTAACTAGCAGGTGCGCTGTTACAAAGACGAGATGGCGCCCAAGGCTGATTATAGCGAACTTAAAAAAAGTCATGATCCATGTCCCGGATCATGTTTTATGTTCTGTTAGTTTTGGACTTCATAGTGCCTGTTTTTTGTGCACCCTTGTTTTTTTTAGTTACCATGGTTACTTATTATTTCCACCTGCCTCTGATTAGTGTTCGCCCGCTCACCTGCTGCCCAAGCACTAATCAGAGGCATTATTTAAACCTGCCTTGCCCTCCAGTCAGGGCTGGAGTATTGCTTGTTGTATGATGTGGACTCCCTGTTCCATGCAATGCTCTGTTCATGCTTGTTTTCTGGAGATACCATAGTTCATGTTGATGATTTCATGTGTAGTTCATGCTGCTCGTGCCTTGCCAAGTAAGTTTTGTTTATTTATGCCACAGTTAGCGACTTTTTGTTTAATGTCCATAGTTCAGGCTAAGTGTTAGTTTTTGTTTCCTGCGTTAAGTTGTGCCTTCGCCTTGTGCGCCTTTTTGTTTTCACCTTTTTTTGAACATTAAAACCATGTTTTCTTGTACACCGCCTGTCATCTCTGCATCTTGGGGTTCGTCACCTCCACATCATGACAAAAAGTCAATCGACACTCTGATCGAGGAAGTTGCTACGATCAAGGAGCAGCAGAAAACCATCATGGTCCTTGTTGTGCAACTGGATCAGATGAGGGCTGACAATCTATCTGGAGAAAGATATGAAAATCGCAACTCTGGAGAACAGAGTTGCTGATATTGAGCAGTACACATGGATCAATGATGTGATCATCACCGGACTTAGCATCAAACCCCGGTCTTACGCACGAGCTGTGACCCCAGCGAATGGAGGGGAGCTGGCGGAGTTGGATATTATTTCAATGGAGCGACAGGTGGCGGTCTTCATGCAGTCCAAGGACATACAACTGGACTGTGACAGCATCGAAGCATGTCACCTTTTGCCCAGGAGAGGAACAAATGACAAGCCGAGCGTAGTCCTGAGATTTGTAAACAGAAAGAACAAGATGGCGTTGCTAAAACAGGGAAGAAAGCTAAAAGGAACAAACGTATACATGAACGACCATTTGACCAAACAAAATGCTGATAGAGCCCGAAAAGCACGCCAAATGAGGAGAGAGAAGAAAATTCTACAAACTTGGACTGCGAACTGTAAAGTATTCATCAAACTCAACGGTACTCCGGAGAATGCCAAAGTGCTGGTGATTAGAAACATCGAAGATCTGAACGAATATGACGTTTGAACTGGACTGTAAGGTAAAAGTGATTAAACACAATCATGACACACATTGACAATACGCAAGATGACACTAGCCACATGTATCAGTTGGTAAGTGAATATGACAATGTACAGTTGAAGGCAGCTCAATACACTGAGCACCACCTACAAGACTTGGAACATGATATAGACCCGGACAATCATTTCCTCCTCAATATCAATGAGAACTGCTGCTACTACACCAATGAACAGTACAACCAGAATATTATTACTAAAGGCAAATTGTCAATTATCCATTTCAATAGTAGAAGCCTAAACGGGAATTTCAAGGACATCAAGGACTATTTACACACCTTTTCTCAACCATTTAACATAATTGCAGTATCTGAAACTTGGATTAACAGTGAAAAAGTGACATATTTTGAACTGGATGGTTATGACCTTATTAATGTGAATAGACAAAACAAGGGGGGTGGAGGGGTGGCAATCTATGTGGATAACACCTTGAGATTCAAACGTCTGGATGATATGACAACTGTGGTTGATAACCTACTTGAATGTCTAACAGTTGAAATTTGTATGGAAATGTCATTATTAGTTGTATATACAGATCGCCAGGTACAAGCATTGAATGTTTTACAGATGCCTGTTTTCAAAGAAGAGTAACGTTAATAAAGCTGTCTTCATTTGTGAAGACTTTAATATTGACCTGTTAAATCCCAGTAAAAATAAAGATATGGATAATTTCATTGACACAATGTACAGTATGAGTCTATATCCCAAAATCACCAGACCCAGTCCAATGATGTCCCACTCTGCCACTCTAATCCACAACATATTCACTAATGATATTGAGAATAAGACCGTAAATGGGCTATTGATCAAAGATATCACTGACCACCTCCCAGTTTTTCTGATATTTAATGGAAATTACAGGACAAAAAAATTAGAAAAGCCAACCCAATACAGAAGAACGAGATCAGAAGAATCTATTAGTTCATTTAAACATGATTTACTGGAGCAGAATTGGGATGTCATTTATGAAAATGGTGATGTTAATAGTGCTTACAATATATTCTTGAGAATATTTAGGTCATTATATGATAAAAAATGCCCAATAAAAGAATGCACCAGTAAAAGAAAATATACTAATTGTCCTTGGATCACAAAGGGATTGCAAAATGCTTGCAAAAAGAAAAACACTCTTTACAGGGAATTTATAAGATTGAACACAAAAGAAGCAGAAAATAAATACAAAAAAAATAAAAACAAATTAACTCATATTATAAGGTCAAATAAGAGAGAGTATTATAAGAAATTACTAGATGATAATAAAAACAATATCAAAGGAATATGGAATTTATTAAACAGTATTATAAGAAACAGTACCTCTTCAATTAACTATCCAACGTATTTCACGAATGATGGTAAAGAAAATGATAATATGGAAGATGTGGCTAATGTCTTCAATAAATTATTTGTAAGTATTGGACCCGAACTTGCAGAAAAAATCCCAGATCCACGGACAACTGGTAAAAATATGGAGGGATTGTTGGAGAGAAATTCCAATTCTATGTTTTTAAATGCAGTGGGTGAAGAAGAAGTGTTGGATATTGTAAACAAATGTAAGAACAAAATGTCCACTGACTCCAATGACATTAGTATGGCATTGGTGAAAAAGGTCATTACAGGGATATCAAAACCATTAACATACATCTGGAATTTGTCATTTCAAACCGGCGCATTTCCAAATGAAATAAAAATAGCTAAAGTTATACCTCTGTTTAAAACTGGGAGCAAACACCACTTCCGTCTCCTTACTTCCACAATTCTCTAAAATATTAGAAAAACTATTCAATAACAGGTTAGATGCATGTTTAGAAAAGCATAAATGACTCTCTGACTGTCAATATGAGTTTAGATCAAACAGATCTACATCAATGGCAATAGTTGAAACAATAGAGGACATCACAAATGCCATAGACAAGAAACAATATGCAATGTATGGAATATTTATTGATCTAAAAAAGCATTGGACACAATGAACTATATATTCATCAATAAAATGGAAAAGTATGGAATCAGGGGAGTTGTACTAGACTGGCTTAAAAGTTACTTAATAAGAGACAACAGTTTGTGAAGTTGGGGGATTGCTGTTCATCGTGTTTGGACATTGCTTGTGGTGTCCCCCAGGGGTCAGTGTTGGGGCCCAAACTGTTCATCCTGTATATCAATGATATATGTCAAGTGTCTACATTATTGAAATTAGTCTTATTTGCTGATAACACTGATATTTTTTGTTCAGGGGATGACTTAAATCAATTGCAAGAAGTCATTATGGAAGAAATGAGTCAACTAAAAACTTGGTTTGACTATAATAAATTGTCATTAGACCTGACTAAGACTAAGTTAATGCTGTTTGGAAAGAGGACACGTGAAACAAGGGTGCAGGTACAAATAGATGGGGTGGATATTGAAAGGGTTTTTGAAATAAAATTCCTTGGAGTTACAATTGACTATCAAATGAACTGGAAATCGCATATAAAACATGAACAATCTAAGCTGACAAGAAGCATCTCAGTAATGAATAAAGCAAAGCAGGTTCTGGATCACAAATCACTCCACATTCTTTACTGTTCATTAGTCTTACCATACTTAACCGACTGTGTGGAAGTCTGGGGGAATAATTATAAAAGCTGATTAAACTCAATAAGTATATTTGAGAAAAGAGCTGTACGCATCATCAACAAGGTTGGATATCTGGACCATACTCACTCACTATTCTTACACTCACAAATATTGAAATTTAATGATATTATTTTGTATCAAACTGCACAAATAATGTATAAAGCCAAAATAAATAAACTCACAGGAAGCATTCAAAAATTGTTCAGCACACGAGAGGGGAGTTATAATTTAAGGGGCAATTGAAATTTCAAAATGCTTAGTTATAGAACGACCATTAAAAGTTTTTGTATTTCAATTTGTGGAGTGAAACTATGGAATGGTTTGAATGTGGAGTTAAAGCAATGTCCAAACATAAAGCAGTTTAAAAGGAAGTATAGGTACATGCTATTCCAGAGGTACAGAGATGAAGAAGGGCTTTAATATTGGCTTGTTTATGTCACAGAAGAGTGTGGGGCTGCCCATTGAGGCAGTTCTGTTGCTGTGGTGGCATCATACCATTTCCATCATCACTAGTGGTAATGGTGTGGCATGATACCATTGCCATCATCACTAGTGGTAATGGTGTGGCATGATACCATTGCCATCATCACTAGTGGTAATGGTGTGGCATGATAACATTTCCATCATCACTAGTGGTAATGGTGTGGCATGATACCATTTCCATCATCACTAGTGGTAATGGTGTGGCATGATAACATTTCCATCATCACTAGTGGTAATGGTGTGGCATGATACCATTTCCATCATCACTAGTGGTAATGGTGTGGCATGATAACATTTCCATCATCACTAGTGGTAATGGTGTGGCATGATAACATTTCCATCATCACTAGTGGTAATGGTGTGGCATGATACCATTTCCATCATCACTAGTGGTAATGGTGTGGCATGATAACATTTCCATCATCACTAGTGGTAATGGTGTGGCATGATAACATTTCCATCATCACTAGTGGTAATGGTGTGGCATGATAACATTTCCATCATCACTAGTGGTAATGGTGTGGCATGATACCATTTCCATCATCACTAGTGGTAATGGTGTGGCATGATAACATTTCCATCATCACTAGTGGTAATGGTGTGGCATGATAACATTTCCATCATCACTAGTGGTAATGGTGTGGCTATGTACTGTATGTGTGTAGTGTGCACATGTATGGATATATTTATCATTTATGTATACAAGTTCATTAAGTTTGTACATAGAGTGAACAGGTAGTTCTAGCTCAGAGTAATTTATGATTTAAAGAAAAGGGGTGGGATTAAATAAGTGTAAACTTCTTCTCACTCCTTTTCAAATATGTAAATAAAAAAAGGAAGTCCATTTGTTTTCGTTTTTTTATCCTCCATTGTTTTCATTTTGTTATAATGGCTGTTAAGGCTATAGCACTGTATTGGATCAGGCTTGCTCTTGTTTTTATGCATATTTGAAATAAAAATATATCAAATCAAATCAAATCAAATCAAAAACCTCGAGCAGGTCTCATCCACCCCCGGGGCCTTGCCACGAGGATCTTTTTAACTACCTCAGCAACCTCAGCCCCAGAAATAGGAGAGCCAACCACAGATTCCCCAGGCAATGCTTCCTCATAGGAAGACGTGTTGGTAGGATTGAGGAGGTCTTCGAAGTATTCCCTCCACCGATTCACAACAGTCGCAGTCGAGGTCATCAGAACACCATCCCACCATACACGGTGTTGACAGTGCACTGCTTCCCCTTCCTGAGGCGGCGGATGGTGGTACAGAATCGCTTTGAAGCCGTCCGGAAGTCATTTTCCATGGCTTCCCCAAACTCCTCCCATGTCCGAGTTTTTGCCTCCGCGACCGCTGAAGCCGCACACCGCTTGGCCTGTCGGTACCGGTCCACTGCCTCCAGAGTCCTATGAGCCAAAAGAACCCGATATGACTCTTTCTTCAGCTTGACCGCATCCCTTACCGCCGGTGTCCACCAACAGGTTCTAGGATTACCGCCACGACAGGCACCAACTACCTTGCGGCCACAGCTCCGATCAGCCGCCTCGACAATAGAGGTGCGGAACATGGTCCACTCAGACTCAATGTCCAGCACCTCCCTCATGACATGTTTAAAGTTCTTCCGGAGGTGGGATTTGAAACTCTCTCTGACAGGAGACTCTGCTCGATGTTCCCAACAGACCCTCACAATGCGTTTGGGCCTGCCAGGTCTGTCCGGCATCCTCCCCCACTATCGCAGCCAGCTCACCACCAGGTGGTGATATGTAGAAAGCTCCGTCCCTCTCTTCACCCGAGTGTCCAAAACATGAGGCAGCAAATCCGATGACACAACTACAAAGTCGATCATGGAACTGCGGTCTAAGGTGTACTGGTGCCAAGTGCAAATATGGACACCCTTATGTTTGAACATGGTGTTTGTTATGGACAATCTGTGACGAGCACAAAAGTCCAATAACAAAACACCACTCGGGTTCAGATCCGGGCGGCCATTCTTTCCAATCACGCCTCTCCAGGTGTCACTATCGTTGCCAACATGAGCGTTGAAGTCCCCCATTAGGACAAGGGAATCACCCGGGGGAGCACTTTCCAGTACTCCCTCGAGTGTATCCAAAAAGGGTGGGTACTCTGAACTGCCGTTTGGTGTGTAAGCACAAACAACAGTCAGGACCCGTCCCCCCACCCGAAGGCGGCGGTAAGCTACCCTCTCGTCCACTGGGTTGAACTCCAACATGCAGGTTTTGAGCCGGGGGGCAACAAGAATTGCTACCCCAGCCCGTTGCTTCTCACTGCGTGCAACGCCAGTGTGGATGAGAGTCCAGCACCTCTCGAGAGAACTGGTTCTAGAGCCCTTGCTGTGCGTCGAAGTGAGTCCAACTATATCCAGCCGGAACTTCTCCACCTCGGGCACGAGCTCAGGCTCCTTCTCCCACAGCGAGGTGACATTCCACGTCCCAAGAGCTAGCTTATGTAGCCGAGGATCGAACCGCCAAGTGCCCTGCCTTCGGCTTCCGCCCCGCTCTCAACGCACCCGACCTCTATGGCCCCTGCTATGGGTGGTGAGTCCATTGGAGGGGGGACCCACATTGCCTCTTCGGACTGAGCCCGGCCGGGCCCCATGGGGACAGGCCCGGCCACCAGGTGTTCGCCATCGTGCCCCAACTCCGGGCCTGGCTCCAGAGGGGGGTCCCAGTGACCCGCGTCCGGGCGAGGGAAATCGGAGTCTCGGTTTTTGCATTTCCATAGAAGTCTTCGAGTCTTCAAATTTTTTATTAATATCATTATTGTTATTTATGTATTTATTTGATAACATTATTATTACTTTAGTTAATTTTGTTTTTTGGCTGTTTTTCTCTTTCTGTGGGGGTGGGGGGGGGGGGGGGGGGGGGGTCATTGTTGGGATATAAACACTTTTGTTAGTGTTTCACTTCCTGTCCTGTGCTTTTATTTTGGTGGCTCTTCTAGTTTTGTTGGTGTTTTCCTATGGCTACTTCACAACTGTCCCTGAGCATTTCCCCTCACCTGTTTTCTGTTTGCAATCAAGACTATTTAAATTGATCCTTTTGCTACCTTCGTTGTCGGGACATTATTCTTTGTTCACGGGTGACCATCGACTATACTTTTTGATGCCAAGCTCTAGTACACACGTACTTTGTGGACGCCATCTGCTCCACATTTCCTGTGAGTGTTTTGCTGGGTTTCAGCAGTTTGTTTTTTCTTCATAGTTCCCTGTTGCTCTCGGTTTGTGTTCTTTTATCAATAAATATCCCTTTTTTTACTGCACAGTGCCAGATGTGAGGTGAAATAAGTACAAATGCAGCAATAAAAACAAGCAACTCCACTCACGATGGCTCTAAAGTTCAGTGATGTGTTGCTAACTTCAGCATTTTTCTTCTTTGTTGATGTTTTGCAGTAGTTAACATCCATGATGTAACAAATAAAAAGTCCACATTTTATTAACGATTTTATTCATCCATACTCTTAATTGGATAATAACATCAATAAAATAAAATAGAAAATATGCATGAAAAAAAAAACTAATAAAAATAATAAGATGTCCTCTGTTTAACAATGAGAAAATAGAATAAAATATTAGCTACATATATAATATTCAATACATGCACACAACTTAAAAAGTAACTACAGGACAACATATAAGACTAGAAGATGAGAAGCACTACATACAACATCAAATATACATTCTTATTAAACATGCTGTGTTTTTAAACTACATTTAGCACAATCACTGTTTAAGTGTTTTTACATCCCTGCAGCTTCCATGACTGTTACACACTTGTGTTTACTGACCTGATACTTAAACCTGAATGTTTTATCACACACAGTGCAACTAAACGGTTTCTTTCCAGTGTGTGTTCTCATGTGTGTGGTCATGCGTTCCTTTCTGGAGAAACTCTTCTTACAAACAGGGCAAGCAAAAGGTTTCTCACCAGTGTGTGTTCTCATGTGTGTGGTCATGCTATGCTTACAGAAGAAACTCTTCTTACAAACAGAGCAAGTAAAAGGTTTCTCACCAGTGTGTGTTCTCATGTGTACTATAATTTCCGTCTTAGTGTTGAATCTTTTAGCACAAGCTGAACAAGCAAAAGGTTTCTCTCCAGTGTGTGTTCTCATGTGTGTGGTCATGTGTTGCTTTCTAGAGAAACTCTTCTTACAAACAGAGCAAGTAAAAGGTTTCTCACCAGTGTGTGTTCTCATGTGTGTGGTCATGCTATGCTTACAGAAGAAACTCTTCTTACAAACAGAGCAAGTAAAAGGTTTCTCACCAGTGTGTGTTCTCATGTGTACTATAATTTCCGTCTTAGTGTTGAATCTTTTAGCACAAGCTGAACAAGCAAAAGGTTTCTCTCCAGTGTGTGTTCTCATGTGTGTGGTCATGTGTTGCTTTCTAGAGAAACTCTTCTTACAAACAGAGCAAGTAAAAGGTTTCTCACCTGTGTGTGTTCTCATGTGGAATATAATTTCCTTCTTCGTGTTGAATCTTCTAGCACAAACAGAGCAAGTAAAAGGTTTCTCTCCAGTGTGTATTCTCATGTGTGTGGTCATATCACCCTTTCTGGAGAAACTCTTCTTACAAACAGAGCAAGTAAAAGGTTTCTCTCCAGTATGTATTCTCATGTGTCTTGTAAAATGACTCTTCTTTCTAAATGATTTCCCACATTCAGAGCAGTCAAAGTGTTTGTTGTTAGTGTGATGTCTCGTATCACCTTTAGAGTCATTTTTACTCTCCAAAGGTTTTTGGATGTGGTCACTGTGATCAGAAGCTGAGCAAGTAAAAGGTTTCTCACCTGTGTGTGTTCTCATGTGTATGGTCATTTGTTCCTTTCTGGAGAAACTCTTCTTACAAACAGAGCAAGTAAAAGGTTTCTCTCCAGTATGTGTTCTCATGTGTCTTGTAAAATGACTCTTCCGTCTAAATGATTTCCCACATTCAGAGCAGTCAAAGTGTTTGTTGTTAGTGTGATGTCTCGTATCACCTTTAGAGTCATTTTTACTCTCCAAAGGTTTTTGGATGTGGTCACTGTGATCAGAAGAGTGTGACATCATGTGGTCCATGTCTGACAGTGGAGCAAAGATGCTGTCTGGTTCTGACTTGATATCTTCACAATGCTCTCCATCAGCTTCTGTGATGTGTTGACTTACAAGCTCCGCCCCTCTGTTCTCCTCACTTTGACTGTGATGAAGCTGTAAGGACTGAGCTTCATCTTCATCATGAAGCTGCTCCTCTTTAATGTGGGAGGGGGCCTGTAGCTCCTTCTGTCCCACACTGGTGTGCCACTCCTCTTCATGACTCCCCGCTGACACCCGCTGGACGTCTGCAGAACAAATGAGGTGTTACTGTATTGAAGTTTGCAGTATTCAAACTATTGACATGTGAGCTAGGCCAAATAGACAGTGATGGGCAAGCTACCTGGACAATGTAGTAAGCTAAGCTACAAGTTACTCTCAATTAAATGGAGCTAAGCTATCCTCAGAGAATTGTAGCACGCTACACTACAAGCTACACTGCAAAAGTAGCTTGCCACATCAAAGCTACATTTAACAGCATTTATATAAATATATATATATATTGGCCCACATGTATAATATCAATGTTTATGTTGTCCATGGAAAGAAGTTAGTAAGAAGCAAAAGAAAAACAACCAACCATGGATGACAAAAGGACTGAAAAATGCTTGTCACAAAAAAAAGACATTATATGGAATATTAATAACACAGACATCTATAGAGGCAGAAAATAAGTATAAGAAATATAAAAACAAGCTAATTGGTATACTAGGAACATGTAAGAAGGAATACTACAGACAATTATTAAAGAAGAACAGAAAAATATTAAAGTTCAATGATTTGGTAAAATTGCAAACAGCTAAAATGATGTACAAAGCAAACTATAACCTGCTACCAAAGAATGTACAACAATTCTTCTCAACTAAAGAGGAGAAATATAACCTTAGAGGAAAATGTAATTTAAAACATTTGTATGCACGTACAACACTTAGAACCTTTAGTATATCAGTATGTGGAATTAAATGATGGAATGGATTGAGTAAATAAGTGAAACATTGTACTGATATGATCCACTTTAAGAGGTTGTTCAAATTAAAAGTGCTTACAAAGTACAAAGAAGAAGAATTATGAGAAATACTTTCAACCTTATTGAAATGAAGATATTCTTCATCTCAGTATGTTAATAATGACTGACTTTATTAATTATATATTACAAAACTGTTGTATTACTCATTCACGGATGTCATTTTACTATAAAAAGGTAAGTAAATGATGTATACATTTGTAAACGCTCTGAATTGGGAAAGGGGTAAGATTAAATAAGCTCTGCTTTTTCCTACTCCTATTCGGACATGAATGTAAAGTGAAATGATATGAAAGTGTGTGATGTATTATGCTGTAAGTGTGTTCATGTTCCAAATCAACTCCTACTCAGTGGCCTAATGGTTAGAGTGTCCGCCCTGAGATCGGTAGGTTGTGAGTTCAAACCCCGGCCGAGTCATACCAAAGACTATAAAAATGGGACCCATTACCTCCCTGCTTGGCACTCAGCATCAAGGGTTGGAATTGGGGGTTAAATCACCAAAATGATTCCCGGGCGCGGCCACCGCTGCTGCCCACTGCTCCCCTCACCTCCCAGGGGGTGATCAAGGGTGATGGGTCAAATGCAGAGAATAATCTCGCCACACCTAGTGTGTGTGTGTGTGACAATCATTGGTACTTTAACTTTAACTTTAACTTTAACTAAAGAAAGAAAGAAAGAATGTAACTGAGAGTGTACAAATGGACCCAGCTGGAGACACCTTACAACTACCTCTAGGGCTCCCCGCACTCCACTGTATGCATTCATGTATTTCTTCTTGTATTTCTACCCTTCTTGAGACATGAAGAAGGAAAAGTATCTTCCATATGAGGAGGTGTGCACAAGTGATGACATAAATCATGGTCCCAATAACATTGCATCTAATACTAGAGTATGTGAACATTGCTCCAAAGTCAGGATTTTTTGTTGAATTTAATGTGCATAAAAAATGAACATTGACAAGTGCAAAGGCAGCAATATATGATAAAACAAGACGGCAGCTAAAGAAGGACTTCCCTATTCATCCCCCTCTGGTCAACATATGAAATAACAAGTGTGAGTATGAAATTGAAATGTGCCTCCTTTGGCCAAAATGTATAAAATAAATATGTATATAGAGACATACTGTAATAACTTGAAGTAAATAATGAAGATTAAAAACCAATTACAAACAAAACATTTAAAACAAAACTTATTAAAATTAACTAAAAGCTTAACTTTTTTATATTTGCATAGTATATATGTATATATTAATGTTGTAAATACACATATTTATATATCTAGAAAGGGTGGTCCTAAAGAGGTAGGCACTGTCACATCTAATAGAGAGCCAAATACTAGAGTCTGTGAACATTGCTCCAAAGTCAAGATTTGTTGTTGATTTAATGTGCATACAAAAGTGAACATTGACAGGTGCAAAGTTAGCAATATATGATAAAACAAGACGGCAGCTAAAGAAGGACTTCCCTATTCATCCCCAAAAAACCTGCCAGGTGAGCAGCTGATTTGACCACTTCTGGTGCTGACGTAAGACAACCTGCGTCCCATATGTTTATTTGAATGAAATAAGTTTATTTCCATCATATAATCAACCATCAACCATTCTGTGTGACCAGTTTAACAGTACAGATGATACATATTTAACAATCATACACATTTACACACAAAAAGAAAAGAAAAGGAATGACGGAAAAAGGAATAGGCTGAAGCCAAAGCTTATATTTGGGGGGATTACCCCCAATACTTCTTAGACGGAAACACAAATAATGACAACATAAAGGAAGTAGTTGAAAGCTTCAATAATTACTTATAATAAATATTGGACCAAAATTGGAGGAAAGGATTCCAGACCCAGTTTCAATTGAGGACTATAATGATACCATAGAGCCAAATCCCAACTCCATGTTCCTCAGTAATGTGACACAGGAGGAAATAGTTATAATCCTGTAATCTAAGACTTCAACTGATTGTAATGGAATTGATATGGAAACCATAAAAAAGGTTCTAGAAGAGATCTCAGGACCATTCATGTATATTAGTAACCTATCATTTCAAATACCCAAACTAAATGAAAATAGCTAAAGTTGCACCAATTTATAAGACTAGAGACAAACACCAATTTACAAATTATAGACCTGTTTCTTTACTTCCACAGTTTTCTAAAATCATTGAAAAAGTGTCCAATAACAGATTAGAGAGTTTCACAAACAAACATAGAATACTAGAAGAGAAGCAATATGGATACACAGCTAATATTTCAACTTTGATGGCTTTCATTGAAATGACAGAAGAAACGAACAATGCAATAGATAGTAAAAAATGTTCAGCAGCAGTGTTGTTGGATCCAACTAAAGCATTTGACACAATTAATCACAATATTTTCATCAAAAAACTAGAAGGATATGGCATCAGAGGGTTGGTCTTAAACTGGATAAGAAGTTATTTAACCAACAGGAATACGTGAAGCTAGGCCAACACACTTCTACAACACTAAATATATCCTGTGGTGTACCTCAGGGATCAATACTAGGACCTCAATTATTCAATCTCTATATAAATGACATTTGTAAAGTTACAAAATATTTAAAGTTAGTATTATTTGCAGATGATACAACAGTGTTTTGTTCAGGAGAGAACACACAGAAGATAATACAAATAATAACAGAAGAAATGAACACATTAAAAAGATGCTTTGACAATATTTGAATCTCAGTAAAAGTAAAATAATGCTATTTGGTAACAGTAGAAGAGAAAGTCAAACACAAACACAAATAGACGGAATAGAAATTCAAAGAGTAAATGAAACCACATGTCTAGGTATAATAATTGATGAATAATCACTTCATATTCTCTACTGCTCACTAGTGTTACATATCTGACTTATTGTGTAGAAATATGGGAAATAACTACAAAAGTACACTTCATTCATTAACTGTGTTACAAAAAAGATCAGTTATAATAATACATCATGTTGGATATAGAGCTTGTATGCATGCATGTGTGATGTATCATGCTGTATGCATGCATGTGTGATGTATCATGTTGTATGCATACATGTGTGATGTATCATGTTGTATGCATGCATGTGTGATGTATCATGTTGTATGCATGCACGTGTGATGTATCATGTTGTATGCATGCATGTGTGATGTATCATGTTGTATGCATGCATATGTGATGTATCATGTTGTATGCATGCATGTGTGATGTATCATGTTGTATGCATGCTTGTGTGATGTATCATGTTGTATGCATGCATGTGTGATGTATCATGTTGTATGCATGCATGTGTGATGTATCATGTTGTATGCATGCATGTGTGATCTATCATGTTGTATGCTTGCATGTTCCAGATAAACTCAAACTCAAGTCAACTAACACTTGGTGGACATTCAAGCCACAAAATGCAAATGGAGTATTGTTGGTGTATTTTGGATGGTTATAGAGGACCTCCCATTGGCTCCATTGCAAGTGGACTTTTATTTACATTTATGAGTTAGAATTAGGGCTGGGTGATGCATGGAATATACTGGATATATCGTGGGTTTGTCTCTGTGCGATATAGAAAATGACTATATGGTGATATTGGAGTATACGTTCTCACACAGTTGCTTTTAGCTGCAGGCATTACACTACAGGCTCTTCTCACTCTTTCTTGTCTCTCCTTCTCACAGAGACATAAAACAAGCGCACCTTCTTACATACGTCACATACTGTCACGTGTGCAACGTCATACGCTCTCACGGAGCAGACAGGTAGCGGCATGGTAACGTTAGCTGTGGTGCTAGTGGTAATACGAGAGAAAGAAGGTGCCAATCTGGTAACAAATGAAGGAAGAATTAATTCCCGAGACAAACAGCAGGGGGTCCATCGTCTGGCGGTGGTTTGGCTTCAAACGGGTAGATGGTGAACAAGTATGCGGCAAAAGCGTTGCTACAAAAAGTAGCAGCACTGCTAATGTAGCATCATTTGAAAAGTCACCCGCTAGAGAATGAAGAGTGCTTGAAACTCTGCATGTCAACATCTCCGTTTAGTGCCACACCCACAAAATGCCCAAGCAACCATTTCCACATCAACACCGTATGAAACAAATAGTCAACAACAGAAGGAGATAACGTCCGCAGGAACCTACCACATAGTGAAGGACATACACTATTTGATTTCCTATAATGCAGCTCATTTTTATTTGACACTTATTGAAATATCTTGTGTGACATCATGCACCAACGTGCACTTTATTTGTTTTAAACTATTGTAGTGGCGTTCTGTACAAAAAGTGCACTTTAATTTAGTGTTGTTTTAATATGTGATATGTGACTATGTGACTTGTAAAAAGAGCTCAGCGGCGCATGCACTTTTTGCGTCGGACGAAAAGAGCACCCCCCCATTCTCAGCACATTCTACAGAGGCACTATAGAGAGCCTGCTGACCAACAGCATCTCTGTCTGGACTGGAGCCTGCAATGCCACAGACTGGAAGTCTCTCCAGAGAGTGGTGAGGATGGCGGAAAAGATCATCAGGACTCCTCTTCCTCCTATCCAGGAGATAGCAAAAAGCCGCTGCCTGACCAGGGCTCAGAAAATCTGCAAAGACTCCTCCCACCCCCACCAAGGACTGTTTTCACTGCTGGACTCTAGAAAGAGGTTCCGCAGGTTCTGTAACAGCTTCTTCCATCAGGCCGTAAGACTCTTGAACGCATCATAATTAAATTATCCCCTTAACATAAGTCCACTCCCCGTGGACGGATGTGAAAAAGTGCAATATGTTTATCTGTACAGTAATCTATTTATTTATTTATAAATGCACCGTATTGCTTTTTTATCCTGCACTACCATGAGCTTATGTAACGAAATTTCATTCTTATCTGTGCTGTAAAGTTCACATTTGAATGACAATAAAAAGGAAGTCTAAGTCTAAGTCTACGTCTAAATATGTCATCTTAGTGTCATCATGCACAAAAGTGCACTAATAGCTTGTTTTAAAATGTCTCTGACAATCTTGCACTTTCTGTTTGGAAATGACATGAATGTTTGTGCCACTGCTTAATAACTGTTTAATAAATACACTTTTGCTAAATTGACTTAGTTGTGATTTCCCTCTCTGCATGAAAGTTTAAAAGTAGCATATATTAATGCAGTATGAAGAAGAATGTTTTAATGTAGACACATAGAATCATCATACTGCTGTCATTATATGCATCAAGTGTTCATTCAAGGCTAAGGCAAAATATCCACATATATATGGTGTATCGTGACATGGACTAAACATATCCACATATATATGGTGTATCGTGACATGGCCTAAACATATCCACATATATACAGGTAAAAGCCAGTAAATTAGAATATTTTGAAAAACTTGATTTATTTCAGTAATTGCATTCAAAAGGTGTAACTTGTACATTATATTTATTCATTGCACACAGACTGATGCATTCAAATGTTTATTTCATTTAATTTTGATGATTTGAAGTGGCAACAAATGAAAATCCAAAATTCCGTGTGTCACAAAATTAGAATATTACTTAAGGCTAATACAAAAAAGGGATTTTTAGAAATGTTGGCCAACTGAAAAGTATGAAAATGAAAAATATGAGCATGTACAATACTCAATACTTGGTTGGAGCTCCTTTTGCCTCAATTACTGCGTTAATGCGGCGTGGCATGGAGTCGATGAGTTTCTGGCACTGCTCAGGTGTTATGAGAGCCCAGGTTGCTCTGATAGTGGCCTTCAACTCTTCTGCGTTTTTGGGTCTGGCATTCTGCATCTTCCTTTTCACAATACCCCACAGATTTTCTATGGGGCTAAGGTCAGGGGAGTTGGCGGGCCAATTTAGAACAGAAATACCATGGTCCGTAAACCAGGCACGGGTAGATTTTGCGCTGTGTGCAGGCGCCAAGTCCTGTTGGAACTTGAAATCTCCATCTCCATAGAGCAGGTCAGCAGCAGGAAGCATGAAGTGCTCTAAAACTTGCTGGTAGACGGCTGTGTTGACCCTGGATCTCAGGAAACAGAGTGGACCGACACCAGCAGATGACATGGCACCCCAAACCATCACCCAACCATGCAAATTTTGCATTTCCTTTGGAAATCGAGGTCCCAGCGTCTGGAGGAAGACAAGAGAGGCACAGGATCCACGTTGCCTGAAGTCTAGTGTAAAGTTTCCACCATCAGTGATGGTTTGGGGTGCCATGTCATCTGCTGGTTGAAGGCCACTATCAGAGCAACCTGGGCTCTCATAACACCTGAGCAGTGCCAGAAACTCATCGACTCCATGCCACGCCGCATTAACGCAGTAATTGAGGCAAAAGGAGCTCCAACCAAGTATTGAGTATTGTACATGCTCATATTTTTCATTTTCATACTTTTCAGTTGGCCAACATTTCTAAAAATCCCTTTTTTGTATTAGCCTTAAGTAATATTCTAATTTTGTGACACACGGAATTTTGGATTTTCATTTGTTGCCACTTCAAATCATCAAAATTAAATGAAATAAACATTTGAATGCATCAGTCTGTGTGCAATGAATAAATATAATGTACAAGTTACACCTTTTGAATGCAATTACTGAAATAAATCAAGTTTTTCATAATATTCTAATTTACTGGCTTTTACCTGTATGGTGTATCGTGACATGGACTAAACATATCCACATATATTTGGTGTATCGTGACATGGCCTAAACATATCCACATATATATGGTGTATCGTGACATGGCCTAAACATATCCACATATACCGTATTTTCCGCACCATTAGCCGCACCTAAAAACCACAAATTTACTCAAAAGCTGACAGTGCGGCTTTTAACCCGGTGCGCTTTATATATGGATAAATATTAAGATTCATTTTCATAAAGTTTCGATCTCGCAACTTCGGTAAACAGCCGCCATCTTTTTTCCCGGTAGAACAGGAAGCGCTTCTTCTTCTACGCAAGCAACCGCCAAGGTAAGCACCCGCCCCCATAGAACAGGAAGCGCTTCTTCTTCTACTGTAAGCAACCACCCGCCCGCGTAGAAGAAGAAAAGCGCGCGGATATTACCGTACGTTTCATTTCCTGTTTACATCTGTAAAGACCACAAAATGGCTCCTACTAAGCGACAAGGATCCGGTTCGTGAAAAGACGCAATCTCTCCATCCTCACACGGATTACTATTTCACAGCAACTGATATTCCTGTGAACCGCACTGTGGATACTGTGGATACAACGGGAGCACGTACGGTGAATATTCGCACCACAGGGAATGAGAAGTCGTCCTTCACTGTGGTTCTAGCTTGCCATGCTAATGGCCTGAAACTTCCACCCATGGTGATATTCAAAAGGAAGACCTTGCCAAAAGAGACCTTTCCAGCCGGCGTCATCATAAAAGCTAACTCGAAGGGATGGATGGATGAAGAAAAGATGAGCGAGTGGTTAAGGGAAGTTTACGCGAAGAGGCCGGGTGGCTTTTTTCACACAGCTCCGTCCATGTTGATATACGACTCTATGCGCGCCCACATCACAGATGGTGTCAAAAAATAAGTGAAGCACACAAATACAACACTCGCCGTCATTCTGGGTGGATTAACCAAAGAACTCCAACCGCTGGATATTGGTGTCAACAGGGCATTCAAATCACGACTGCGAACGGCGTGGGAACAATGGATGACCGAAGGCGAACACACCTTCACTAAGACAGGCAGACGGCGCCGGACGACATACGCCAACATCTGCCAGTGGATCGTAAATGCCTGGGCAGATATTTCGGTCACAACTGTGGTCCGAGCTTTCCGGAAGGCAGGATTCACAGAACTGCTGGACAACAGTGACACTGACTCCGATGACTTCGACGAGACGGAACCGGCCATTTTGGATCCCACATTTGCCCAACTTTTCAATTCGGACACCGAAGACGAAGAATTCGAAGGATTTACGAATGAAGAATAACTTCAGAAAGTGAGTGCTATGTTTATTTTGTGTGTTGTGACATTAACGTTCGAGCAACATTATGTTGCTATTGCTCTACACTATTTTGAATTTTACTATGTTTGTGATTGCACATTTGCGTACATTTTGGGACAGAGTTGTTAGAACGCTGGTTTTTAATATATTATTAAAGTTTGACTGACCTATCTGACTGTTTTTTTGACATTCCCTTTAGCGCAGCGTAGGCGCGGCTTATAGTCCGGGGCGGCTTATAGGTGGACAAAGTTTTGAAATATGCCATTCATTGAAGGTGCGGCTAATAACCCGGGGCGGCTTATAGTGCGGAAAATACGGTACATGGTGTATCGTGACATGGACTAAACATATTCACATATATATGGTGTATTGTGACATGGCCTAAACATATCCACATATATATGGTGTATCGTGACATGGACTAAACATATTCACATATATATGGTGTATTGTGACATGGCCTAAACATATCCACATATATATGGTGTATCGTGACATGGACTAAACATATCCACATATACAAACCCCGTTTCCATATGAGTTGGGAAATTGTGTTAGATGTAAATATAAACGGAATACAATGATTTGCAAATCCTTTTCAACCCATATTCACTTGAATGCACTACAAAGACAACATATTTGATGTTCAAACTAATAAACTTTATTTTTTTTTTGCAAACAATAATTAACTTAGAAGTTCATGGCTGCAACACGTGCCAAATTAGTTGGGAAAGGGCATGTTCACCACTGTGTTACATCACCTTTTCTTTTAACAACACTCAAACGATTGGGAACTGAGGAAACTAATTGTTGAAGCTTTGAAAGTGGAATTATTTCCCATTCTTGTTTTATGTAGAGCTTCAGTCGTTCAACAGTCCGGGGTCTCTGCTGTCGTATTTTACGCTTCATAATGCGCCACACATTTTCGATTGCAGACAGGTCTGGACTGCAGGCGGGCCAGGAAATTACCCGCACTCCTTTTTTTTTACGAAACCACGCTGTTGTAACACGTGCTGAATGTGGCTTGGCATTGTCTTGCTGAAATAAGCAGGGGCGTCTATGAAAAAGACGGTGCTTAGATGGCAGCATATGTTGTTCCAAAACCTGTATGTACCTTTCAGCATTAATGGTGCCTTCACATATGTGTAAGTTACCCATGCCTTGGGCACTAATACACCCCCATACCATCACAGATGCTGGCTTTTGAACTTTGTGTCGATAACAGTCTGAATGGTTTGCTTCCCCTTTGGTCCGGATGACACGATGTCGAATATTTCAGAAAACAATTTGAAATGTGGACTCGTCAGACCACAGAACACTTTTCCACTTTGCATCAGTCCATCTTAGATAATCTCAGGCCCAGAGAAGCCGGCGGCGTTTCTGGATGTTGTTGATAAATGGCTTTCGCTTTGCAGAGTAGAGCTTTAACTTGCACTTACAGATGTAGCGACCAACTGTATTTAGTGACAGTGATTTCTGAAGTGTTCCTGAGCCTATGTGGTGATATCCTTTAGAGATTGATGTCGCTTGTTGATCCAGTGCCGTCTGAGGGATCGAAGGTCACGGTCATTCAATTTTGGTTTCCGGCCATGTCGCTTACGTGGAGTGATTTCTCCAGATTCTCTGAACCTTTTGATGATATTATGGACCGTAGATGTTGAAATCCCTAAATTTCTTGCAATTGCACTTTGAGAAACGTTGTTATTAAACTGTTTGACTATTTGCTCACGCAGTTGTGGACAAAAGGGTGTACCTCGCCCCATCCTTTCTTGTGAAAGACTGAGCATTTTTTGGGAAGCTGTTTTTATACCCAATAATGGCACCCACCTGTTCCCAATTAGCCTGCAAACCTGTGGGATATTCCAAATAAGTGTTTGATGAGCATTCCTCAACTTTATCAGTATTTATTGCCACCTTTCCCAACTTCTTTGTCACGTGTTGCTGGCATCAAATTCTAAAGTTAATGATTATTTGCAAAAAAAAAAAAAATGTTTATCAGTTTGAACATCAAATATGTTGTCTTTGTAGCATATTCAACTGAATATGGGTTGAAAATCATTTGCAAATCATTGTATTCCGTTTATATTTACATCTAACACAATTTCCCAACTCATATGGAAACAGGGTTTGTATATGGTGTATCGTGACATGGCCTAAACATATCCACATATATATGGTGTATTGTGATATGGACTAAACATATCCACATATATATGGTGTATCCTGACATGGCCTAAACATATCCACATATATATGGTGTATCGTGACATGGCCTAAACATATCCACATATATATGGTGTATTGTGACATGGCCTAAACATATCCACATAATAATAAAAAGCCATAGTAGCCCTAGTTAGAATGTGATTTTTTTTTTTTAACTATATCCACCATCATGTCTTTTATAATGATTGTGAACGATAGAAAAAATTCCCCAAAAAAGTGCAGTTCCCCTCTAAATTCCAAGGATTAGATTTAAGACTTGAAGTGTATGAGCATGAAGTGATGAAGCCTTCTTGGATGAGTCTTCTAAGACAAAGTGAACAGTCCAGTTGTGATGGATTGAATGCCCTGAGAATAAAATGATATGTGCTTACTTGGACTGTGATGAAGCTGTGAGGACTCAGGTGCTTTGTCTTCATGCTCTTCAGTCTTCACAGAGACAACAGTCAGTGGAAACTTGCTGACATCATCCTCCTCCTGCCCTACAACACACTCTCCCTCATCTTCCTCTTTCATGAGTGGATCCTCCTCTTCCTCTTTCATGTGGGTGGGCTGTGGATCCTCCTCTTCCTCGTTCATGTGAGGGGGCTGCTGGATGTCTGTTGGGTAAATGTAAATAAGATAAAGAGAGAAGAGAAATAGTTTTGGACTGACACTGTTAACACAATGACATTATTTGTGTTCTTCCGTGTGTTGGGTTAAAAGTGTGTAGCAAAACAACTAATAAAAACACGGGAAATACCTCCTTTTTTCCTAAAATCAATTCAAAAGTGGCACAGTGAGTACTGAAACAGACTTGGAAATAGGATAAGGGGCAATTTGAAAAGTTTTTATAACTACGAGGCAGCACTGATTGAGGCATTTTGAACTTCACTGATGTAAATAGTGTAAATATTTTATTCTGTATACGGTCCATTACACCTACTCTTTATCTCTAAACTTAACCATAATCTTTTAATGACAAAGTCATTACCATAACTTCAATATCATGGAAATAAAAAAAAAAAATTCCAAAATCACTTAAAAATAACATTCATGGTATGTTTTTGTCATCATGCAGAATACTTTTTTGTGGTTATTTTGTTGGCTGGACCAAAAGAAACTTTTACCAAAAACATGTTTTACTTTTGAGAGATTGATTGAGACTTGTATTAGTAGATTGCACAGTACAGTACATATTCCGTACAATTGACCACTAAATGGTAACACTCGAATAAGTTTTTCAACTTGTTTAAGTCGGGGTCCACTTAAATCAATTCATGGTAGTATGTGGTGTTTTATGGAGTATCTCCATCAAAAATTCCTCTTTAGGAATTGGAGACCATCTACAACACGCTGAAGGAAAGTCAGTCACCTTTATGTTCTTTTAATAAATCAAGTGTTGACTACTTTGGCTATTGAAAATAAATGTTTACATTCCCTTATTGTTACATGTAAGTCACAATCAAGAAGTGAAATGATAACTAATTAGATGTGATTACATTATAAAATGTTTTGGTGAGTGTGTGAGTTTTGTGTAAACATGTTGATATAGGTTTACATCTTCTTGGGGACTGGAACACAGATATGTCCCGAAAGGATGCACCCATTTTTAAAACCTTCACTAAGCTGTGCCACCAACATTGTCTCACTTAGCTCATTAAGCAAACTACCAGGGTGAGTAAGTCCTTTTAAACCTTCATAAACCTCGTTGTTACTTCTGACCAGTCTAAGATCACCACATGTGGAACTACTGTATGTGGCTTAAGTGATCATTCCGAGGCTGACGACCACAAAACAAGCGAAGTTACAATCCTTAAGACCTAGACTAGCAAGGCTTTCAATGACAAACTGGCACATTAAGACTCGCCTGGTACTTGCAAGTACACAGGTTTATGGGTCAATTCCTAACCTCAGAAAAGTAAATAACTTCCCAGTCAAAGTGGGTGACAATATTATAACAAACAAAAATGAGATTACCAATTTTGGCTGCATCATAGAGACTAATCTCTCCAGTGAAAAAATGACTACTAAGGTAGTCAAAGAATCAACCGACAAATTATGTTCTTACATAGTAGTACTACTATTACGGGTAGTATTGCACTTAAGACTCTAACACAAGCACTCATTTAACATCACTTTGAGTACAGAGTTCATATTTAGTACCGTGACGCCTTAAAAGCTCTGAAAAACAAACTCCAGACAGTCCAAAACAAAATGAATGGGCTTCTACTCAACCGTCCATCTCACCTTTCCTTAACGTGGGGAGGCTCTTGGTAGGTGACAGAGTACATCTTCTTGCAGTTGGTCTGGTGTACAAGATACACCAAACCACTAACATACCCATGTACCTGTCTAGATACTTCAAAATATATTCACCATTACAACACCAGAGGTAGTTGTACAAGTCATATTCAACCCAGATCTCACTCCAAAAGATGTTCCAATTAGTTTGCCTGCTATACCACCAACATGTGGAACTCCCTATCAATAGCCATAAAGGAGTGTAAATCCCTTACTTACTTCAAAGTTGCTCTGAAAAGACATTACAGGTTGCGGCTACTCGTAACTGGGAATTTACAAATCCTTTTACTTTTATTTTATTTTCATTGACTTTCTTGCAGTATTTTGTCTACTTTCTACATAGTACTGTGTTCTGTGAGAGTTTAAAAAAATATTTCAACTGAAACCATCTCAGGCTTTTTTGTAGCAGTGAATGTGTACCGTCATGAAAGTGTAGCCTTTCCTATGCAAACTTCTCATAACTCCTTCAATCAATCAATCAATCAATCACACATTGTTACAAACTGAGAGGAACATCAACTGTCTCGTTTACTTCTTTTCACATAAAAGGGAACCACACTTTTTAAATGTATTTTGCCTATCAAGAACACACATTTTTTCTTTGTTATGCATTATAAATAGTAAATAAATACGATCAAAAGTCTGCTTACAATAGAGGATATTAGAGTTGCACTATTCTGCCTATAAAGAACTTAAAAACATCCAAACACCTCCATTAAGGTTTTATGTACATGCAGTAGGTATTTATGTCATTTAGTAATAGGGGCATTTTTTAAAAGATGTAATATTTACATATTTTTGCTCATTAGCGCAATAATTTTAAAAACGCATCACAACGTTCGCTTTTTTTATTTAACATCACTGAATATTACACACTGCAGACTTCCTGAGAGCCAACAAACATAATAAAACATCACTTACTGTACAAGGTCTGCTGTCACTATGACGCAGACTGATAGAATCTAGTTATATTACCGTTTAGATGAAGAATTACTCATAATCCTCGAACGGAAAAGGGGGGTGACGTCAAGCGTCTTTTTAGGTCGTTCGGGTCTAAATTGGCTGACAAACGATACCAACTTGTCAGAGTACGACCTCATCCTTTTACTATCCAGGTGAGAGGCACCATTCATGATCTGGAATAATCTTTCACCAGTAACGAGGTGAGGAAGGAGCTCACCAGCCGCTGATGTCAACATAGACACACAAGCTATAAATAGTTTGTCTGCGTTAGCACTTATAATAACAATATCACTAATACTTGCTTGCTATTCAAGCCACAAAATGCAAATGGAGTATTGTTGGCACTTTTTGGATGGTTATAGAGAACCTCCCATTGGCTTCATTGCAAGTGGACTTTTATTTACATTTATGAGTTAGAATGTGATTTTGAAACAATATATATCCATCGTCATGTCTTTTATAATGATTGTGAACGATAGAAAAAATTCCCCCAAAAAGTGCAGTTCCCCTCTAAATTCCAATGATTAGATTTAAGACTTGAAGTGTATGAGCATGAAGTGATGAAGCCTACTTGGATGAGTCTTCTAAGACAAAGTGAACAGTCCAGTTGTGATGGATTGAATGCCCTGAGAATAAAATGATATGTGCTTACTTGGACTGTGATGAAGCTGTGAGGACTCAGGTGCTTTGTCTTCATGCTCTTCAGTCTTCACAGAGACAACAGTCAGTGGAAACTTGCTGACATCATCCTCCTCCTGCCCTACAACACACTCTCCCTCCTCTTCCTCTTTCATGTGTGGATCCTCCTCTTCCTCTTTCATATGGGGATCCTCCTCTTCCTCTTTCATGTGTGGATCCTCCTCTTCCTCTTTCATGTAGGTGGGCTGTGGATCCTCCTCTTCCACTTTAATGTGCGTGTGCTGTGGATCATCTTCTTCCTCTTTCATGTGGGTGGGCTGTTGATCCTCTTCTTCCACTTTCATGTGGGTGGGCTGTGGATCCTCCTCTTCCTCTTTCATGTGGGTGGGCTGTGGATCCGCCTCTTCCTCTTTAATTTGGGTGGTCTGTGGATCCTCCTCTTCCTCTATAACGTGGGGGGGCTGCTGGACATCTGTTGGGTAAATAAGTAAATAAGATACAGAGAGAATAGAAATAGTTTTGGACTGACACTGTTAACACAATTACATTATTTGTGTTCTTTTGTGTGTTGTGTTAAAAGTGTGTAGCAAAACAACCAATAAAAACAGGAAATACCACCTTTTGTCCTAAAATGTATTAAAAAGTGGTACAGTGAGTACAAAAACAGACTTGGACATTTGATGGGGGTCAATTTGAAAAGTTTTATAAGTACGAGGCAGCATTGATTGAGGCATTCTTAACTTTACACTCACTGATGTAAAGTGTGTAAATATTGAGATTGTCAAATGATAAATAATAAATGGGTTATACTTGTACAGCGCTTTTCTACCTTCAAGGTACTCAAAGCGCTTTGACAGTATTTCCACATTCACACACACATTCACACACTGATGGCGGGAGCTGCCATGCAAGGCGCTAACCAGCAGCCATCAGGAGCAAGGGGTGAAGTGTCTTGCCCAAGGACACAACGGACGTGACTAGGATGGTAGAAGGTGGGGATTGAACCCCAGTAACCAGCAACCCTCCGATTGTTGGCACGGCCACTCTACCAACTTCGCCACGCCGTCATTACCATAACTTAAATATCATGGAAATAAAACAAATCTAATTCCAAAATCACTTATTAAAACATTCATGGTATGTTTTTGTTATCATGCAGAATACTTTTGGGTGGCCATTTTGTTGGCTGGGCCAAAAGGAACTTTTAACAAAAACATGTTTTACTATGTGCTGTTTTATGGAGTATCTCCATCAACAATTCCTCTTTAGGAATTGGAGAAAATCTACAACACGCTGAAGGAAAGTCAGTCACCTTTATGTTCTTTATGTTCTTTTAATAAATCAAGTGTTGACTACTTTGGCTATTGAAAATAAATGTTTACTTTCACTTATTGTTGCATGTAAGTCAGAATCAGGAAGTTAAATGATAACTAATTAGATGTGATTACAGTGTAAAATGTATTTGGTGAGTGTGTGAGTTTTGTGTAAACATGTTGATACAGGCTTACATCTTCTTGGGGACTGGAACACAGATATGTCCTGAAAGGATGCACCCATTTTTAAAACCTTCACTAAGCTGTGCCACCAACATTGTCTCACTTAGCTCATTAAGCAAACTACCAGGGTGAGTGAGTCCTTTTAAACCTTCATAGTCCTCGTTGTTACTTCTGACCAGTCTAAGATCAGCACAAGTGGAACTACTGTATGCAGCTTAAGTGATCATTCAATGATTTTCTGTACCCATAAAGAACATAGAACTGAGGCTGACGACCACAAAACAAGCAAAGCTACAATCCTCACCTACTCAGTGGCCTAGTGGTTAGAGTGTCCGCCCTGAGATAGGTAGGTTGTGAGTTCAAACCCCGGCCGAGTCATACCAAAGACTATAAAAATGGGACCCATTACCTCCCTGCTTGGCACTCAGCATCAAGGGTTGGAATTGGGGGTTAAATCACCAAAAATGATTCCCGGGCGCGGCACCGCTGCTGCCCACTGCTCCCCTCACATCCCAGGGTGTGAACAAGGGGATGGGTCAAATGCAGAGGACACATTTCACCACACCTAGTGTGTGTGTGACAATCATTGGTACTTTAACTTTAACTTTACTTTAACTTTAAGACCTAGACTAGCAAGGCTTTCAATGACAAACTGGCAAATTAAGACTCGCCTGGTACTTGCAAGTACACAGGTTTTTGGGTCAATTCCTAACCTCAGAAAAGTAGATAACTTCACAGTCAAAGTGGGTGACAATATTATAACAAACAACAATGAGATTACCTATCTTGGCTGCATCGTAGAGACTAATCTCTCCAGTGAAAAAATGACTACTAAGGTAGTCAAAGAATCAACCGACAAATTCTGTTCTTACTAGTGTTGTCCCAATACCAATATTTTGGTACCGGGACCTGTACCAAAATGTATTTCAATACTTTTCCGAACTTTTTGATACTTTTCTAAATAGAAAGGACCACAAAAAAGTGCATTATTGGCTTTATTTTAACAACAAATCTTAGGGTACATTAAACATATGTTTATTATTGCAATTTAGTCCTTAAATAAAATAGTGAACGGACTAGACAACTTGTCTTTTATTAGGAAGTTAACAAACAAAAGCTCCCAGTTTAGTCCGCTGACATATGCAGTAACATATTGTGTAATTTATATTATATTATTTTGTCAATATTATTAAATGGTAAATGGTAAATGGGTTGTACTTAAACCCCCACTGGGGTGAGTTTTTCCTTGCCCTTATGTGGGCTTTGTACCGAGGATGTCGTTGTGGCTTGTGCAGCCCTTTGAGACACTTGTGATTTAGGGCTTTATAAATAAACATTGATTGATTGATTGATTGATTGTACTTTTATAGCGCTTTTCTACCTTTTTAAGGAACTCAAAGCTTTTTGACACTATTTCCACATTCACCCATTCACACACACATTCACACACTGATGGCGGGAGCTGCCATGCACGGCGCTAACCAGGACCCATCAGGAGCAAGGGTGAAGTGTCTTGCTCAAGGACACAATGGACGTGACTAGAATGGTAGAAGGTGGGGATTGAACCAGTAAACCTCAGAATGCTGGCACGGCCACTCTCACAACTTCGCCACGCCGTCCCCTGTTATTAAGAACAAGTGGTCGAAAATTGATTATTAATCTACTTGTTCATTTACTGTTAATATCTGCTTATTTTCTGTTTCAACATGTTCTATCTACACTTCTGTTAAAATGTAATAATCACTTATTCTTCTGTTGTTTGATACTTAACATTAGTTTTGGATGATACCATAAATTTGGGTATCAATCTGATACCAAGTAGTTACAGGATCATACATTGGTCATATTCAAAGTCCTCATGTGTCCAGGGACATATTTACTGACTTTATAAACATACCGTATTTTCCGCACCATAAGGCGCCCTGGGTTAAAAGCCGCGCCTTCAATGAACGGCATATTTCAAAACTTTGTCCACCTATAAGCCGCCCGGTGTTGTAAGCCGCATCTAACTGCGCTAAAGGAATGTCAAAAAAACAGTCAGATAGGTCAGTCAAACTTTAATAATATATTAAAAACCAGCGTTCTAACAACTCTGTTCACTCCCAAAATGTACGCAAATGTGCAATCACAAACATACGTATATCAACATGGACAGAGCTGCGTGAAAAAAGCCACCCGGCCTCTTCGCGTAAACTTAAACTTACCTTAACCACTCGCTCATCTTTTCTTCATCCATCCCTTCGAGTTAGCTTTTATGATGACGCCGGCTGGAAAGGTCTCTTTTGGCAAGGTCTTCCCTTTGAATATCACCATGGGTGGAAGTTTCTGGCCATTAGCATGGCAAGCTAGAACCACAGTGAAGGATGACTTCTCATTCCCTGTGGTGCGAATATTCACCGTACGTGCTCCCGTTGTATCCACAGTGCGGTTCACAGGAATATCAGTTGCTGTGAAATAGTAATCCGTGTGCGGATGGAGAGATTGCGTCTTTTCATGAACCGGATCCCTGACGCTTAGTAGGAGCCATTTTGTGGTCTTTACAGATGTAAACACACAAAGGAAATGAAACGTACGGTATATCCGCGCGCTTTTTCTTCTTCTACGCGGGCGGGTGGTTGCTTACAGTAGAAGAAGAAGCGCTTCCTGTTCTATGGGGGCGGGTGCTTACCTTGGCGGTTGCTTGCGTAGAAGAAGAAGCGCTTCCTGTTCTACCGGGAAAAAAGATTTACCGAAGTTGTGAGATCGAAACTTTATGACAATGAATCGTAATATTAATCCATATATAAAGCGCACCGGGTTAAAAGCCGCACTGTCAGCTTTTGAGTAAATTTGTGGTTTTTAGGTGCGGCTAATAGTGCGGAAAATACGGTAATATATATTTTTTTTAAACGAAAGAAGATGTTGTAATGCCAAAAAATATAGATGTAATCATAGAAGTAGTACTTTTTAGAGGCGGTATAGTACCGAATATGATTAATTAGTATTGCGCTACTATACGAATGCTGGTATACCGTACAACCCTAGTTCTTACATAGTAGGATCACCCCGCTGATGGGTAGAAATACACTTCAGACTCTAATACAAGCACTCATTTAACCCCACTTTGACTACAGAGTTCATGTTTGTTACCGTGACGCCTTAAAAGCCCTGAAAAACAAACTCCAGACAGCCCAAAACAAAATGATTGGGCTTCTACTCAACCGTCCATCTTGGGCTCACCTTTTCGCCAACCATTTCCTTAAAGTGGGGAGGCTCTTGGTAGGTGACAGAGTACATCTTCTTGCAGTTGGTCTGGTGTACAAGATACACCATACCACTAAAATACCATGTGCCTGTCTAGATACTTCAAAATGTATTGACCATTATAACACCAGAGGTAGTTGTACAAGTCACATTCAACCCAGATCTCACTCCAAAAAAGGTTCTAATTAGTTTGCCTGCTATACCACCAACATGTGGATCTTCCTATCAATAGCCACAAAGGAGTGTAAATCCCTTACTTCCTTCAAAGCAGCTTTGACAAGAAATTACAGGTTGTCGCTACTCGTAACTGGGAATATACAAAGCCTTTTGCTGCAATTTTCTTGCAGTATTGTTGTCTTTTTGCTACTTTCTGCATACTTTGTGTTCTATCTGTGTGAGTGAACAAATATTTCAACTGAAACCATCTCAGGCTTTCTTGTAGCAGTGAATGTGTACCGTGATGAAAATGTAGCCTTTCCTATGCAAACTTCTCACAACTCCTTCAATCAATCAATCACACATTGTTACAAACTGAGAGGAACATCAACCTCAAACTGTCTCGTTTTCATGAAGAATCTAAATGAAAGCATTGCATCATCCCCACAAGACAAAGCATCTATTGAAGAAAAGTGTTAATAATGAAATATAAAGTTAGTAAAGATGTGAGAGTAAGAAGTAAACAAAGCTGTTGTGTGTAACACAACTTGATGTTTCTTGAAAACAGCGTCCAGTAGTTGATTGTTCTCTTTCGTTCTATAAAGTTCCGCCTGGTAATCTGCTATCGTTCTTTTGCACATTTTCACACAATCACAACACTTTACACTCACGTTCACACAATCACAACACTTTACACTCACATGTTCACACAATCACAACACTTTACACTCACATTTGATCTCTACTTAGCGATGTGTTGATAACGCCCGTGTCTCTTTGTTAGCAGCTAACAAGCTAACCTAGCTAAACTTGCTAGCACGATAAGGTTCTCGCTCACCGAGACGGATTTTTTCCTGAATTAAATACTCAAAGATGTATTTTATACGACATACATTTTTACAAACTGGGGAACAAATAATAAGACTGACTTATTAGCGTCCTTCTGGCTTCTTTCTGCGTCAATGTGCTTTCACGACAGTTGGCAAGCTTGACGTTACAAGACGGTTCTGCTCTCGTCTATGACTGCTCTGCTCTCGCGAGATGTGTCATGCGCAGAAGACTCAAAGCTTTGTTGTTTGTAATAAAATGATTACCGTATATTACCAAATAAACGCCCTTGTGCAAATAACCGCCCATGTCCTAATAGCCGCCCGGGGTCTGACCCCATTTTGTGAAATAAACGCCTCTTCCTAATAAACGCCTATGTCCAAATAGCCGCCCATGGGCTGTTATTTGCATAATTTAGATTAAAATCATATTGACTTCATTAAACCCAATTTATAAGCTAAAAGGAAAAGCAAAGGTGCAATAATTCTGGTCATTACGGTAACAGCAGACGTTACGTGGGGATTCTGGGTAATCAACATATTGCAATGGGTGACCGCATATAGCGTAACACACACTCAACGACAACAACAAACCCACGAGGAAAAGCTTCAACATGGCAAGCAACAGCAGCAGTGAGTTGAATGAACAGGATACCGGTACACCACAACTGATGGACGGGAATACTTTAAGGGGGAAGAACAGAAAGTTTGACTTAAAGTTCAAGCTAGCGGTTGTGAAGTATGCGGAGCAGAATTCTGGTTTGGCAGCGGCCAGGCAGTTTAACGTTGACCCAAAACGTGTACGAGAATGGAAACAAAAAAAGGGTGAACTACAATCTCAGTCGGCAATCGATGGAAAACAGGCTCGCTTATCTGGTGGAGGTAGGAAGAAAGTGAGCGACGAGCTTGATGCTAATTTGTGTCAGTGGATACATCACGTTCGTGGACTGAACCACCGTGTGTCCCGCAAAATGATCCGCATTAAGGCAAAGGACAGTGACAGTATTATTGTTCTGTTTTGATGGTGGGTTTTATACTTGAGTACTTGGTACCATAATTTTATTTTTCCCGGTAGGCTGCTTTATTTAAAAAGTTTATTTATTTTTAGTATTTGTATTCTATTTGACAATTGTTGCACTACTGTCATGTTGAGGCCTTGTTGATCTCTTGTCTTTTAATAGTCTTGTTTTTTTGTTTGTATGTTTACATTAGCTTTTACATTTAAAGTTTTTAGTACGAAAAAAAATACTGGACATTAACCATTGTAACCAAATAATGGCCTGGTGCAGGCTGGTGCAAAAATAAATAAAAGCCTTGTGCAAATAACCGCCCATGTCCTAATAGCCGCCCGGCGTCTGACCCCATTTTGTGAAATAAACGCCCGGGCTACTATTTGGTAATATACGATAATTGTATTATTTTGTTGTAATTGTTACATTAACTAAAATGATGTGTATATTGTTGTATTATTCACCAATAAAACGATACATTTTAGTCCTGTGTTTTATTCTGATGATAATGAAAAATTAGGTAAAAGGCAAAGTGAAAGTGAAACTAAGCTACTGCCTCTCGCCTACACGTCAATTTATCGTGTGGTAGCCAAAAGTCACCAGTAGATGGCAGTACAGTATTGTAAAGTCCTACATATAGTACCATTGAAATGTTGCTGGTCATATTAATAAAACGCTAAATCCTTTATTTTTGACAAAATACCTCTAGTAGTGATACAAATGTGCTCTGGCAAAATAATCATATTTCCTTTGTTTGGCTTGAAAGAAGCTATGAAAATAAACATGACAAAAAATGAGTACCGTATTTTCCGCACTATAAGGCGCACCTAAAAACCACAAATTTTCTCAAAAGCTGACAGTGCGCCTTATAACCCGGTGCGCTTTATATATGGATAAATATTAAGATTCATTTTCATAAAGTTTCGGTCTCGCAACTTCGGTAAACAGCCGCCATCTTTTTTCCCGGTAGAACAGGAAGCGCTTCTTCTTCTACGCAAGCAACCGCCAAGGTAAGCACCCGCCCCCATAGAACAGGAAGCGCTTCTTCTTCTACTGTAAGCAACCACCCGCCCGCGTAGAGGAAGAAAAAGCGCGCGGATATTACCGTTTAATTTCTTTTGTGTGTTTACATCTGTAAAGACCACAAAATGGCTCCTACTAAGCGACAGGTATCCGGTTCATGAAAAGACGCAATCTCTCCATCCGCACACGGATTACTATTTCACAGCAACTGATATTCCTGTGAACCGCACTGTGGATACAACGGGAGCACGTACGGTGAATATTCGCACCACAGGGAATGAGAAGTCATCCTTCACTGTGGTTCTAGCTTGCCATGCTAATGGCCAGAAACTTCCACCCATGGTGATATTCAAAAGGAAGACCTTGCCAAAAGAGACCTTTCCAGCCGGCGTCATCATGAAAGCTAACTCGAAGGGATGGATGAAGAAAAGATGAGCGAGTGGTTAAGGTAAGTTTAAGTTTACGCGAAGAGGCCGGGTGGCTTTTTTCACGCAGCTCTGTCCATGTTGATATACGATTCCATGCGCGCCCACATCACGCTGGTTTTAATATATTATTAAAGTTTGACTGACCTATCTGACTGTTTTTTTGACATTCCTTTAGCGCAGTTAGATGCGGCTTATAACACGGGGCGGCTTATAGGTGGACAAAGTTTTGAAATATGCCGTTCATTGAAGGCGCGGCTTATAACCCAGGGCGCCTTATGGTGCGGAAAATACGGTAGTTCTCAGGAAGAAAAAAAGGTTGTAGATGATGTGAAAGGACCAAATCCTCTGTTTAGGAATAATACGAATAATAATAATCAATGTTATTTATAAGGTGCCTTTCTAGAGACGATACAAACATTACAACATTGAACAATATAAAACAGAAAATGTCAGTTTAGACAAGAAACTAGAAATAGCTGAAATTAAAGTGAATAAGCATTCTGGAATAAGTGTGTTCTTGATTTGAAAAGGCTAAATGAGTCCATATTGTGGAAGTCTTGCTGTTCCAAAAATATGGAGGGTCAAATTGGACAAAATTAAACAATTGATTGATTGAAATAAATACATCTTTAAATAATTTCTTAAAAATGTGATAATTCATTACAAATGGATTTAAATACATAAATGTATTTTATCTTTCAAACTCAGCCATCAAAGTCAGTGGGCGGGTCCTAACATCTGATTGGTTCCACCGACCAGAGAGAATAGCGGTTGATATCTTCGTCCGAAAGTGAGGAAATTGTTACATCTTTGTAACTGTTTTAGACGTAAGTTTGCTTGTTATCTGTATGTGGTATATAAGTTCCTGTCCTGTGCCCATATTTGGTATTTTTCACTTCCTCGTGCTGTTCACAGGCTTCCACATCAGCTGCCTGATATGCAACCGGGACACAACTGTACCCACTTGACAATCAATCTCCTATTTCAGTCCAGATTGTCATCCAGACAGCGTTGGATCATTGCTTCGCGTACGTGTGATGTTTCCGGTACAAAATGAGTTCCGTCTCTTGCGCATTTACTTCTGCACTCGCCTTCTTTTGTTTTCCCCCACTCCTTTTGTGGTTGAGTTTTCTGTTCTTTTCTTCCCTTCATGCACCTTTTGTTTGTATTAAATAATATTATTTTACTAAGCGTCTGCCTCCCGTCTCTGCATCCTTGGGGTCTCGTCACTAAGCTGCATTCCAGCTCCTGACAGAAATAACTGTATTCAATTCCTCTACTTTATTTGCTACATGCTGTGGGTCAGCATAGGTCTTACTTGCACATGTTCCACATCTACCAGCAACTCCCCAAAAAGTATTAAAAAGTATGTCCTTCTAAGACGTCATGTTTTCAAATACTTTTAAAGTTCCAAAGATATGAAAATATGACGGGGTGAGGTTGTGGATATTCAAGAAATACACGACACACTTAACCGTGTAACAAATGATCCAAGGAGGGGAACCTTAAACGATGGGTTAGTGTGGCTGACACTGGGCTTAAGCTGAATAATTGTTTGTTTAAGGAGTTATCTGGCTTAATGTAGACAGGGCCTGACTTTGCCTGTGACCTTTGCTAAATTAATTTTGTCAAATCTTTTAAAGAAGTCCTGGCCTCTGACTGTTCAATGGCAGAACATATATATACATATATAAGTTAAAGTACCAATGATTGTCACACACACACTAGGTGTGGTGAAATTTGTCCTCTGCATTTGACCCATCCCCTTGTTCACCCCCTGGGAGGTGAGGGGAGCAGTGGGCAGCAGCGGTGCCGCGCCTGGGAATCATTTTTGGTGATTTAACCCCCAATTCCAACCCTTGATGCTGAGTGCCAAGCAGGGAGGTAATGGGTCCCATTTTTTATAGTCTTTGGTATGACTCGGCCGGGGTTTGAACTCACAACCTACCGATCTCAGGGCGGACACTCTAACCACTCGGCCACATCCATTTTCTACAGCTTGTCCCTTTATATATGTATATATACAAACCCCGTTTCCATATGAGTTGGGAAATTGTGTTAGATGTAAATATAAACGGAATACAATGATTTGCAAATCCTTTTCAACCCATATTCAATTGAATGCACTACAAAGACAACATATTTGATGTTCAAACTCATAAACTTTTTTTTTTTGCAAATAATAATTAACTTAGAATTTCATGGCTGCAACACGTGCCAAAGTAGTTGGGAAAGGGCTTGTTCACCACTGTGTTACATGGCCTTTCCTTTTAACAACACTCAGTAAACGTTTGGGAACTGAGAAAACACATTTTTTAAGCTTCTCAGGTGGAATTTTTTCCCATTCTTGCTTGATGTACAGCTTAAGTTGTTCAACAGTCCGGGGGTCTCCGTTGTGCTATTTTAGGCTTCATAATGCGCCACACATTTTCAAAGGGAGACAGGTCTGGACTACAGGCAGGCCAGTCTAGTACCCGCACTCTTTTACTATGAAGCCACGATGATTTAGCACATGGCTTGGCATTGTCTTGCTGAAATAAGCAGGGGCGTCCATGGTAACGTTGCTTGGATGGCAACATATGTTGCTCCAAAACCTGTATGTACCTTTCAGCATTAATGGTGCCTTCACAGATGTGTAAGTTACCCATGTCTTGGGCACTAATACACCCCCATACCATCACACATGCTGGCTTTTACACTTTGCGCCTATAACAATCCGGATGGTTCTTTTCCTCTTTGGTCCTGAGGACACGACGTCCACAGTTTCCAAAAACAATTTGAAATGTGGACTCGTCAGACACTTTTCCACTTTGTATCAGTCCATCTTAGATGAGCTCAGGCCCAGCGAAGCCGACGGCTGGGTGTTGTTGATCAACGGTTTTCGCCTTGCATAGGAGAGTTTTAACTTGAACTTACAGATGTAGCGACCAACTGTAGTTACTGACAGTGGGTTTCTGAAGTGTTCCTGAGCCCATGTGGTGATATCCTTTACACACTGATGTCGCTTGTTGATGCAATACAGCCTGAGGGATCCAAGGTCACGGGCTTAGCTGCTTACATGCAGTGATTTCTCCAGATTCTCAGAACCCTTTGATGATATTACGGACCGTAGATGGTGAAATCCCTAAATTCCTTGCAATAGCTGGTTGAGAAAGGTTTTTCTTAAACTGTTCAACAATTTGCTCACGCATTTGTTGACAAAGTAGTGACCCTCGCCCCATCCTTGTTTGTGAATGACTGAGCATTTCATGGAATCTACTTTTATACCCAATCATGGCACCCACCTGTTCCCAAATTGCCTGTTCACCTGTGGGATGTTCCAAATAAGTGTTTGATGAGCATTCCTCAACTTTATCAGTATTTATTGCCACCTTTCCCAACTTCTTCTAAAGTTAATGATTATTCGCAAAACTTTTTTTTTTATGACTTTGAACATCAAATATGTTGTCTTTGTAGCATATTCAACTGATTATGGGTTGAAAATCATTAGCAAATTATTGTAATTCGTTTATATTTACATCTAACACAATTTCCCAACTCATATGGAAACGGGGTTTGTATATGCAGGGCTCAAATTTAACCACGGCAACCGCTGCATTTTCCGCGACCACCCTTGTGACTTGCCGTAATGCCCGAAAAAATTGACCGGCATTTAAGGCAAGAACATGCCGTGACCACCCTTGACTTTTTACCTGTTAATGGACTATGGATGTAACAATAAACGGTATAATGATACACAGCGGTGAAATTCCAGATGTTTAGTAAAACGTTTACATTTTTAATGACCGAAAAACCGTCATTTATCACTGCATTTTACGCAACTGCTTACTTCCTGAATACTGAAGTGCCGCAGCGTCTGCTCATGCTCACTAGAGTCGTACGGCTCGGGAGACATGGCGGTGACTTCATGCACTTTATTTTGAAAATGCTCCCTCCGAGCTAACGGAGCCAATCTCTTCGTTTCACTTCATTGCAATGGCTTCTACTTCCATGGAGTGTCGGTGTGCGATTAAGAGCACAATGCTGTTGGAGGAGAACAATATTTGATGTTGCACTTTCATTTTGAACCTGAAGCTAGCGTCCTTCCATCAGCTGCTGGGACTGAGAGTTAGCATGCAGCAGGTGATGTGTGGGGAACCTTGTCACAACTTGTTTCTAAAGTCTGTAGTTGGGGCACGATGGCGAGCGCCTGGTGGCCGGGCCTGTCCCCATGGGGCCCGGCCGGGCATAGCCCGAAGAAGCAACGTGGGTCCCCCCTCCAATGGGCTCACCACCCATAGCAGGGGCCATAGAGGTCGGGTGCAATGTGAGCTGGGCGGCAGCCGAAGGCAGGGCACTTGGCGGTCCGATCCTCGGCTACAGAAGCTAGCTCTTGAGACGTGGAACGTCACCTCGCTGGGGGGGAAGGAGCCTGAGCTAGTGTGTGAGGTAGAGAAGTTCCGGCTGGATATAGTCGGACTCACCTCGACGCACAGCAAGGGCTCTGGAACCAGTTCTCTCGAGAGGGGCTGGACTCTCTTCCACTCTGGCGTTGCCAGCAGTGAGAGGCGATGGGCTGGGGTGGCAATTCTTGTTGCCCCCCGGCTCAGAGCCTGCATGTTGGAGTTCAACCCGGTGGACGAGAGGGTAGCTTCCCTCCGCCTTCGGGTGGGGGGACGGGTCCACTGACTGTTGTTTGCGCTTACGCGCCAAACGGCAGCTCAGAGTACCCACCCTTTTTGGATTCACTCGAGGGAGTACTTGAGGGTGCTCCCCCGGGTGATTCCCTCGTTCTACTGGGGGACTTCAACGCTCATATTGGCAACGACAGTGAAACCTGGAGAGGCGTGATTGGGAAGAATGGCCGCCCAGATCTGAACTCGAGTGGTGTTTTGTTATTGGACTTTTGTGCCCGTCACGGATTGTCCATAACGAACACCATGTTCAAGCATAAGGGTGTCCATATGTGCACTTGGCACCAGGACACCCTAGGCCGCAGTACCATGATCGACTTTGTAGTTGTGTCATCGGATTTGCGGCCTCCTGTTTTGAACACTCGGGTGAAGAGAGGGGCGGAGCTTTCTACCGATCACCACCTGGTGGTGAGTTGGCTGCGATGGTGGGGGAGGATGCCGGACATACCTGGCAGGCGCAAACGCATTGTGAGGGTCTGCTGGGAACGTCTGGCAGAGTCTCCTGTCAGAGAGAGTTTCAATTCCCACCTCCGGAAGAACTTTGAACATGTCACGAGGGAGGTGCTGGACATTGAGTCGGAGTGGACCATGTTCCGCACCTCTATTGTCGAGGCGGCTGATTGGAGCTGTGGCCGCAAGGTGGTTGGTGCCTGTCGTGGTGGTAATCCTAGAACCCGTTGGTGGACACCAGCGGTGAGGGATGCCGTCAAGCTGAAGAAGGAGTCCTATCGGGTTCTTTTGGCTCATAGGACTCCGGAGGCAGCGGACAGGTACCGACAGGCCAAGCGGTGTGCAGCTTCAGCGGTCGCGGAGGCAAAAACTCGGACATGGGAGGAGTTCGGCGAGGCCATGGAAAACGACTTCCGGACAGCTTCGAAGCGATTCTGGACCACCAACCGCCGCCTCAGGAAGGGGAAGCAGTGCACTACCAACACCGTGTATGGTGAGGATGGTGTTCTGCTGACCTCGACTGCGGAAGTTGTGGATCGGTGGAGGGAATACTTCGAAGACCTCCTCAATCCCACCAACACGTCTTCCTATGAGGAAGCAGTGCCTGGGGAATCTGTGGTGGGCTCTCCTATTTCTGGGGCTGAGGTTGCTGAGGTAGTTAAAAAGCTCCTCGGTGGCAAGGCCCCGGGGGTGGATGAGATCCGCCCGGAGTTCCTTAAGGCTCTGGATGCTGTGGGGCTGTCTTGGTTGACAAGACTCTGCAGCATTGCGTGGACATCGGGGGCGGTACCTCTGGATTGGCAGACCGGGGTGGTGGTTCCTCTCTTTAAAAAGGGGAACCGGAGGGTGTGTTCTAACTATCGTGGGATCACACTCCTCAGCCTTCCCGGTAAGGTCTATTCGGGTGTACTGGAGAGGAGGCTACGCCGGATAGTCGAACCTCGGATTCAGGAGGAACAGTGTGGTTTTCGTCCTGGTCGTGGAACTGTGGACCAGCTCTATACTCTCGTCAGGGTCCTTGAGGGTGCATGGGAGTTTGCCCAACCAGTCTACATGTGCTTTGTGGACTTGGAGAAGGCATTCGACCGTGTCCCTCGGGAAGTCCTGTGGGGAGTGCTCAGAGAGTATGGGGTTTCGGACTGTCTGATTGTGGCGGTCCGCTCCCTGTATGATCAGTGTCAGAGCTTGGTTCGCATTGCCGGCAGTAAGTCGGACACGTTTCCGGTGAGGGTTGGACTCCGCCAAGGCTGCCCTTTGTCACCGATTCTGTTCATAACTTTTATGGACAGAATTTCTAGGCGCAGTAAAGGCGTTGAGGGGATCCGGTTTGGTGGTTGCAGGATTAGGTCTCTGCTTTTTGCAGATGATGTGGTCCTGATGGCTTCATCTGGCCAGGATCTTCAGCTCTCACTGGATCGGTTCGCAGCGGAGTGTGAAGCGACTGGGATGAGAATCAGCACCTCCAAGACCGAGTCCATGGTTCTCGCCCGGAAAAGGGTGGAGTGCCATCTCCGGGTTGGGGAGGAGATCTTGCCCCATGTGGAGGAGTTCAAGTACCTCGGAGTCTTGTTCACGAGTGAGGGAAGAGTGGATCGTGAGATCGACAGGCGGATCGGTGCGGCGTCTTCAGTAATGCGGACGCTGTATCAATCCGTTGTGGTGAAGAAGGAGCTGAGCCGGAAGGCGAAGCTCTCAATTTACCGGTCGATCTACGTTCCCATCCTCACCTATGGTCACGAGCTTTGGGTTATGACCGAAAGGACAAGATCACGGGTACAAGCAGCTGAAATGAGTTTCCTCCGCCGGGTGGCGGGGCTCTCCCTTAGAGATAGGGTGAGAAGCTCTGTCATCCGGGGGGAGCTCAAAGTAAAGCCGCTGCTCCTCCACATGGAGAGGAGCCAGATGAGGTGGTTCGGGCATCTGGTCAGGATGCTACCCGAGCGCCTCCCAAGGGAGGTGTTTAGGGCACGTCCGACCGGTAGGAGGCCACGGGGAAGACCCAGGACACGTTGGGAAGACTATGTCTCCCGGCTGGCCTGGGAACGCCTCGGGATCCCCCGGGAGGAGCTGGACGAAGTGGCTAGGGAGAGGGAAGTCTGGGCTTCCCTGCTTAGGCTGCTGCCCCCGCGACCCGACCTCGGATAAGCGGAAGAAGATGGATGGATGGATGGATGGATGGATGGATAGTTTGTTTACTGGGATGCTCACTCCTTCTTTATTTAACTGCTTTCTTTGTTAGTGTTCCAATAACATCAATACTAGCTCAAATGTTTTGTCTTCTCATCCAATTGATCGCTGGCTGAGTTGTCGGTGAGGCACAAAGATTGTGTGTTGGATGTGAGCGGTGTCATTCTTTATTTTTGTTGGCCAAACTGTTGCACTGAAGTACGTGGTTGTTGTTGAAGAACAAAGCTTGTTTATTAGATTTAATTTTTATTATTCAAACTGCTTTATGTTTTATACACCATGTTTGGTTTACATTACTTGTGGGTTTTTTTTTTCATTTCACAAAGTAATTACTTTAATAACCATTCATGTCACACAGCATTTTGTTCATGTTATATTGTGTATGAATAATTCCTATACAACATATTTCTGCTCAAACTCTCAATGGATCTGTCTTGATACAGCATGTACTTGTACACACATTAGTACATGTAAATGTACATAACTTAAGAAATACTTCTCTCTATGAAAATGTAAAACTAGAGATAAAGGCATCATGTAATAAAAATTCTGACGTGCTGATACTATTTATGAACAAAAACACAAATATTTGTCTTTAAATCTATAGATCCAGAATCTACAGCATTTGTATGAGATATTACAAGTGACATGATGTTCACACCAACACTGTTTTACCAAACAATGAATAATCATGATGAATAATCAAGGTATCAAAATTGATACAAATAATCTTAATTATTATTTTGCCCATAAACGTGCAGTCCTAGGTGTAAGACTAGATCTTATACATGAACACTACTTGTATCTATATGGACAAAAAGTGCAGTTACATCTTATATCCACAAGGTGCCATCTAACAAATTGTTCACATTTCTTTGTATATATTTATATTATTATTTTGTTTCTGCCATATGACTTTGTTTATAATGCTTGTGTTGCTTTCAGATGCACATTCAACTTTCTACTTGAGGAACATATATATATATTTTGACACAATTTGTGTTTTTAAAAAAAAAAACTAAAACTTGGTAAAAGGATTTCAGTATAAGTAGTTTTTGAAAATGTTGAGCACATTTAAAATGACCGCGATAATAATGATAACCGTGATAATTGTGGTCTCAATAACTGTGATAAATGTTCATACCGTGACATCCTTATAATGGACAATTGTAACGTAATTGTTTCCTCGAATAAATTGATAGAAATACATTTTTTCTTACATTTTCAACTGTTTTAGACATTGCATAATTAACATTAATCAGTATAAACAACATGGCGCAGCCATTTTGGAAGCATGTGTCAAAGTTTAACCGACAATGAGAACAGCCGAGTTGTTGTAAGATTTTCCCAGAGATACACTAGTTGCATCAGGGTCTGGAAGGACATCAGGTGTTCCCTGAACTTAGGTCAGGCACATGCACCCTAGACCGGCCAGGTAGGCCGACGTAATGGGACACTATGCTCACTTTATTTATTTATATATATATATATATATATATATATATATATATATATATATATATATATATATGGAGCCCCTGCCTTGAAAGAACATGTTTGCCTTGGTGCCCTAACATATGAGCCCTCCTTTAAGGCAACACTTTCCTTAACCTTAAAAAGTTCCAATTGGAGGCCTGTATATGTGTGTATACCAATAGTAACAAGCTAGTCATTGAGTTTTGTTTTGACTTTAAGCAAGTTGCAAACAAGACACTTAAATGTTTGCGGTCATTGTGATTATATTATGCATTAAAATGTCATTTTCTTGTTATTAGTCAATATAAAGTTAGTACAGATGTGAGAGTAAGAAGTCAACAAACCTGTTCTGTGTAACACAACTTGATGTTTCTTGAAAACAGCGTCCATTAGTAGATTGTTCTGCTCCTTTGTTCTAGAAAGTTCCGCCTCGTATTCTGCTATCGTTCTTTCTAACACTACAAATATTTCTTCAACGGCAGCAGTTAGTCGCTGATCCACCAACGCTCTCAAAATGTGTAATGTAGACATTTTCACACAATCACAACACTTTACTCTCACACTTGATCTCTACTTAGCGATGTGTTGATAACTTCTGTTAGCAGCTAACAAGCTAAGCTAACTAGCGAGCTAGGCTAACTATCAATAAACGAGCACGAGAAGCAGCAAAGTGCTTCTAGCGCATCGAGATCATTTTATCATTGAATAAAGAATCAAAGATGTATTTTATAGGACGTAAATATTTCAAACTGGAGAACAAATAATAAGACTGACTTATTAGCGTCCTTCTCACGTCTTTCTCCGTCGATGTGCTTTCACGACAGTTCGCACACTTGACGTTACAAGACGGTACCACTCTGCTCTCGCGAGATCCGTGGATCGATTGGTACCGGGCCGCACAAGAACTAAAAAAAAAAAAAAAAACTAATTCTTGTGCAGCCCGGTACCGGTACCAAAAAAAAAAAAAAAAAAAAAAAAACAAAAAAAAAAACACTTACAATTAGTACACTTACCCAAAAAACCTCCCTCCCCCATTGACACTCATTCACACTCATTCACACAAGTTAATTTAAAGTAGCAATGATTGTCACACACACACTAGGTGTGGTGAAATGTGTCCTCTGCATTTGACCCATCCTCTTGTTCACCACCTGGGAGGTGAGGGGAGCAGTGGGCAGCAGCGGTGCCGCGCCCGGAAATCATTTTTGGTGATTTAACCCCCAATTCCAACCCTTGATGCTGAGTGCCAAGCAGGGAGGTAATGGCTCCCATTTTTATAGTCTTTGGTATGACTCGGCTGGGGTTTGAACTCACAACCTACCCATCTCAGGGCGGACACTCTAACCACTTGGCCACTGAGTAAAAGGGTTGTTTCTTTCTGTTATTAATATTCTGGTTCCTACATTATATATCAATATATATCAATACAGTCTGCAGGGATACAGTCCGTTAGCACACATGATTGTATTTTTTTATGACAAAAAAAATATATATGTATAAAAAATAATAATAATAACACCCCGGTCCGTGGAACAAATTTTCAAGCGTTGACCGGTCCGCAGTTACATAAAGGTTGGGGACCACTGCATTACAGGGACAAGCGGTATAAAATGGATGGATGGATACAGAGGTCTATCAGTGATTAAAATCAGCGTAACTCACTGAATGTTCAACTGATTTTCAGGCCGTTTGCTTGAATTTAAATGTCAGACACGTAATTATCATGCAACATATTTTGAGTCAACATTAAAATGCTGCTTTTCATAGCAAAATAAATACAAAGTGTGGCAGAGTGTGCACTATCATTACAACTTGCTGTTTGTTTGCATATTAAAACAGAATGGTAGATAATAATAACGAAAAAATCAATACCAAACTATTTTAATAATATTACGTTGTGTATGAGAATAAACTGAAAAAAATGTTTATATATACAAAAGCCAAAAGCAGTGAAGTTGTCGCGTTGTGTAAATGGTAAATAAAAAGAGAATACAACAAATCCTTTTCAACTTATATTCAATTGAATAGACTGCAAAGACAAGATATTTGATGATCACACTGACAAACATATATATTTGTTTGCAAATAATCATTAACTTAAAATTTAATGGCAGCAACACATTGCAAAAAAGTTTTTACCACTGTGTTACATGGCCTTTCCTTTTAACAACACTCAGTAAACGTTTGGGAACTGAGGAGACACATTTTTGAAGTGGAATTCTTTCCCATTCTTGCTTGATTTACAGCTTAAGTCTCATATTTTAGCCTTCATATTGCACCACACATTTTTAATGTCTGGACTACAGGCAGGCCAGTCTAGTACATGCACTCTTTTACTATGAAGCCACACTGTTGTAACACCTGGCTTCTTGCTGAAATAAGCAGGGGCGTCCATGATAACGTTGCTTAGGTGGCAACATGTGTTGTTTCAAAACTTGTGTGTACCTTTCAGCATTAATGGCTCCTTTACAGATGTGTAAGTTACCCATGTCTTGGGCACTAATTCACCCCCATACCATCACACATGCTGCCTTTTACACTTTGCGCCTATAACAATCCGGATGATTCTTTTCCTCTTTGGTCCGGAGGACACCACGTCCACAGTTTCCAAAAACAATTTGAAATGTGGACTCGTCAGACCACAGAAGACTTTTCCACTTTGTATCAGTCCATCTTAGATGAGCTCAGGCCCAGCGAAGCCGACAGCGTTTCTGGGTGTTGTTGATAAATGGCTTTGGCTTTGCATAGTAGAGTTTTAACTTGCACTTACAGATGTAGCGACCAACTGTAGTTACTGACAGTGGGTTTCTGAAGTGTTCCTGAGCCCATGTGGTGATATCCTTTACACACTGATGTGGCTTTTTGATGCAGTACCGTCTGAGGGATCCAAGGTGCGTAATATCATGGCTTACGTGCAGTGATTTCTCCAGATTCTCTGAACCTTTTGATGATATGGGGACGGCGTGGCGAAGTTGGGAGAGTGGCCGTGCCAGCAATCTGAGGGTTCCTGGTTCAATCCCCACCTTCTACCATCCTAGTCACGTCCGTTGTGTCCTTGAGCAAGTCACTTCACCCTTGCTCCTGATGGGCCTGGTTAGCGCCGTGCATGGCAGCTCCCGCCATCAGTGTGTGTTTGTGTGTGTGAATGGGTGAATGTGGAAATAGTGTCAAAGCACTTTGAGTTCCTTAAAAAAAAGGTAGAAAAGCGCTATACAAGTACAACCCATTTACCATTTACCATATTACGGACCGTAGATGGTGAAATCCCTAAATTCCTTGCAGTAGCTGCTTGAGAAATGTTGTTCTTAAACAATTTGCTCAGGCATTTGTTGACAAAGTGGTGACCCTCGCCCCGTCCTTGTTTGTGAATGACTGAGCATTTCATGGAATCTACTTTTATACCCAATCATGGCACCCACCTGTTCCCAATTAGCCTGTTCACCTGTGGGATGTTCCAAATATGTGTTTGATGAGCATTCCACAACGTTCTCACTCTTTTTTGCCACTTGTGCCAGCTTTTTTGAAACATGTTGCAGGCATCAAATTCCAAATGAGCTAATATTTTCAAAAAAATAATGTTTTCCAGTTCGAACGTTAAATATCTTGTCTTTGCAGTCTATTCAATTGAATATAAGTTGAAAAAGATTTGCAAATCTTTGTATTCTCTTTTTATTTACCATTTACACAACTTCACTGCTTTTGGTTTTTGTATATATATATATATATATATATATATATATATATATATATATATATATATATATATATATATATATATATATATATATATATACACACACACACAATATATAGCATATACAGCATATTAAAGTCAAGTTAATAACTCTTACACAGCAGAAGTGTGACAGAAGTCATGTGGTCTAGTGGTTAGAGTGTCCGCCCTGAGACTGGAAGGTTGTGAGTTCAAACCCCAGCCGAGTCATACCAAAAACTATAAAAATGGGAGCCATTTCCTCCCTGCTTGGCAGTCAGCATCAAGGGTTGGAATTGGGGGATTAAATCACCAAAAATGATTCCCGGGTGCGGCACCGCTGCTGCTCACTGCTCCCCTCACCTCCCAGGGGGTGAACAAGGGGATGGGTCGAATGCAGAGGACACATTTCACTGCACCGAGTGTGTGTGTGTGTGTGTGTGTGTGTGACTATCATTGGTACTTTAACTTTAACTTTACTGAGCCAAAAGTTGCGTTATTACAAGCGAGCGTCATTATTCAGGGTTGCAGGACATGGAGGAGGTCAGGTCAAAAGATGAGGCACTCCTCCCTTGGAGAAGCCAAACCATCAGTTTTATATTCCTACCCCCTGTCTGCGTGTGTGTGCTGGGTCAGGAGTGTACATCCTGACCATAAAAGGGGTCTTTGTGTGTAAGTGGCTGAAAAACAACAGATGTATGTTAGATGTTTACATCCAGCTAAACATTTAGTCCAGGGGTGTCAAAGTCATTTTAGATTGGGGGCCACATGGAGAAAAATCTACTCCCAAGTGGGCCGGACTGGTACAATCACGGCACGATAACTTCAAAATAAAGACAACTTCAGATTGTTTTCTTTGTTCAAAAATAGAACAAGCACATTCTGAAAATGTACACATCATAATGTTGTTGTTTTTTTACACTTAAATGTTGCTGTTAATAATATTCTACCTTTATTTGTCCTTATTTATACTTTCTGAATAAATGATGTGATAATGTTCATCAGTCAACTCATTGGTGTTCATTTTCAATCTATATCTAAAAAAATAACATCAAAATCAATTTACATGATGTTATTTATATACTTTGCTCATTTTCTTTGATTTTTTTTTTTATTTTTTTTTTTACATATGTAGCATCATCTACAAAGATACAAATAATTGCTATTGTGACATCTAGTGGACATATTTGCATACCAAGGTCCAACTTTGTTGCCTCTTCTTCTGCCAGAACTAATCCAATCCACACACAAATGTCAGTACTAAAGGGCCCTATGTTATTATGTGCCCAGAGTGAAATAGCTACTAGTTAACCTGGTGCTTTGCTTTCTGCAACATGAATATAAACATTCACCATATGCAAAACACAATACCAGTTCATTCATTCACTTCAACACAGACATGTTTTATCGAGGGACGTAACTTTCACACTGCCTTATGTGACGTAGTGAGTGTCATCCGAGGCCAGAAAGGTGCAGAGAGAGTATAGAGAGAGTATAGCCAACAGGGTTTTGGAGTTGGTGTCCAACATGGCACCCTGTAGTCACGTGAAGGGTTTTTAACCAATCATTTGGGAGACTGTCTGGCCATACTCTCTCTAATTGGTCAAATCCCCTCAGGTGACTACAGGGCACCTTGTTAGACACCGACTCTGAACCCGGGTTGGCCAAACTCTCTCTCTACACGACTCTGGAAAAGAGCACACATCAGTGACCTCTAGAGGACAATGCCAGTAAATACACAACATTGTTACTATGTTTTTTTGATTGATTGATTGAGACTTTTATTAGTAGGTTGCACAGTGAAGTACATATGCCGTACAATTGACCCCAATAAGTTTTTCAACTTGTTTAAGTCGGGGTCCACTTAAATTGAGCAAAGCATTTTTGGTTGAAAAAAAGAGATAAAGAAGTAAAATACAGCACTATATCATCAGTTTCTGATTCATTAAATTGTATAACAGTGCAAAATATTGCTCATTTGTAGTGGTCTTTCTTGAACTATTTGGGGAAAAAAACAAAAAAAAAACTAAAAACTTGTTGTAAAAAAAACAAGTGATTCAATTATAAATAAAGATTTCTACACATAGAAGTAATCATCAACTTAAAGTGCCCTCTTTGGGGATTGTAATAGAGATCCATCTGGATTCATCAACTTAATTCTAAACATTTATTTTGTTGAAGTATTATTCAATAAATATATTTATAAAGGATTTTTGAATTGTTGCTATTTTTAGAATATTTAAAAAAAATCTCACGTACCCCTTGGCATACCTTCAAGTACCCCCAGGGGTACGCGTACCCCCATTTGAGAACCACTGGACTACTCCATGAACAATGAAATAAATTAACAATAAAATAGTCTACATATAATTATTGCTTCAAGTTCTAGTCAAGTTATTCTGCAGTATAAAGTATCGTACATTTACTGACATTACTGTCAATAGTGTCAATACTGTCAAAAGACTACAATAGGCATTAATGTAAAGTATTGTACATTTGTACAAACTGTCGATATGCTATGTGTCGTCTCCGCCTGCAAGTACAGAATAGTTGATAGCAAATGATGGCACCTGTTATTATCCGGACATGGATACACAGTGACTCACTGTTCTCTGAGATGCAAAAGACATTGTCATGCATTCTATTCATTTGTCATTTACTGTTGCAGTAAATTGTAAATATTGTTGACATCTACGGTCCATGTATGTAATACTTCTATGATATATAATGTCATGTACATTGTAGCACAGTACATTTCACAGAATAAGAATAAGATAAGAAAGTGCTCATTCTGACTTATCTTCCAAAGGTTGATAGAATAAAGAATGATTTAAACTTATTAGTGCCTCACTCATTTTGCTGTTGCTGCAGCACGCCATATTGCTGTTTGTAGGCGTAATACGCTGTCTGCAGCACCCATTTATCCAGACACACAGAATTGTAAATCATTTCATATTATTGACACCTGCAATCTGCAAACATCTGCAATAATTAATATTATCCTTGTCTTGTTGTGGATCTTATTAATCTACATGCATATTTTTAGTATTGCCGGTATATGGAGCTGTGGCCCATAGAGATAATGGGTAATTAATTAGGTTTGACATTGTGTCAAAGATAGATACTTAGTCTATAGATAGGCCTGGGCCTGGGGTGTAAGTTGCAACACTAACAGTAACAGTGCAAGACTAGGCCACAAGCTAAAACTAGTCTATAAATAAATAACATTTTACCATTCTGTATTCTGAAGAAGATCTATGTCGTGTGCTACTCCAGCATCAATATCAGCAGCGTCCTCCTGACCGTCACCGTCAGCGTCGGGTTCAAAGCGGTATGGCTCTATCCCTCTCACAGCTTCTTCCCTATCTGAATCGCTTCCACTCCCCACTCGTCCTTCACTTGCACTTTCCTCATCCACAAATCTTTCATCCTCGCTCCAATTAATGGGGAAATCGTCGCTTTCTCGGTCCGAATCGCTCTCGCTGCTGGCGGCCATCATTGTAAACAACACGGAAATGTGAGGAGACTTTCAACTTGTGACGTCACGCTACTTCCGGTACAGGCAAGGCTTTTTTATCAGCGACCAAAAGTTGCGAACTTTATCGTCGATGTTCTCTACTAAATCCTTTCAGCAAAAATATGGCAATATCGCGAAATTATCAAGTATGACACATAGAATGGATCTGCTATCCCCATTTAAATAAAAAAAAAATCATTTCAGTAGGCCTTCAAGGAACTCCGGGCGGTTCTCATCCATCCTCACCATACATGGTGTTGACAGTGCACTGCTTCCCCTTCCTGAGGCAGCGGATGGTGTTCCAGAATCGCTTCGAAGCCGTCCGGAAGTCGCTTCCCCAAACTCCTCCTATGTCCGAGTTTTTGCCTCCGCGACCGCTGAAGCCGCACACCGCTTGGCCTGTGGGTACCTGTCCACTGCCTCTGGAGTCCTATGAGCCAAAAGAACCCGATAGGACTCTTTCTTCAGCTTGACGGTATCCCTTACCGCCAGTGTCCACCAACAGGTTCTAGGATTACAGCCACGACAGGCACCAACTACCTTACGGCCACAGCTCCAATCAGCCGCCTCGACAATAGAGGTGCGGAACATGGTCCACTCGGACTCAATGCCCAGCACCTCCCTCGTGACATTTTCCAAGTTCTTCCGTAGGTGGGAATTGAAACTCTCTCTGACAGGAGACTCTGCTCGATGTTCCCAGCAAACCCTCACAATGCGTTTGGGCCTGCCAGGTCTGTGCGGCATCCTCCCCCACCATCGCAGCCAGCTCCCCACCAGGTGGTGATATGTAGAAATCTCCGCCCCTCTCTTCAGCCGAGTGTCCAAAACATGAGGCCGCAAATCCGATGACACAACTACAAAGTCGATCATGGAACTGCGGCCTAGGGTGCCCTGGTGCCAAGTACAAATATGGACACCCTTATGTTTGAACATGGTGTTTGTTATGGACAATCTGTGACGAGCACAAAAGTCCAATAACAAAATACCACTCAAGTTCAGATCCGGGCGGCCATTCTTCCCAATCACGCCTTTCCAGGTTTCACTGTCGTTGCCAACATGAGCGTTGAAGTCCCCCAGTAGGACAAGGGAATCACCCGGGGGAGCACTTTCCAGTACTCCCTCGAGTGTATCCAAAAAGGGTGGGTACTCTGAACTGCCGTTTGGTGCGTAAGCACAAACAGTCAGGACCCGTCCCCCCACCCGAAAGCGGCGGTAAGCTACCCTCTCGTCCACTGGGTTGAACTCCAACGTGTAGGCTTTGAGCCAGGGGGCAACAAGAATTGTTACCCCAGCCCGTTGCCTCTCACTGCGTGCAACACCAGTGTGGAAGAGAGTCCAGCCCCTCTCGAGAGAACTGGTTCCAGAGCCCTTGCTGTGTCGAAGTGAGTCCGACTATATCCAGCCGGAACTTCTCCACCTCGGGCACGAGTTCAGGCTCCTTCCCCCCCAGTGAGGTGACATTCCACTTCCCAAGAGCTAGCTTATGTAGTCGAGGATCGGACCGCCAAGTGCCCTGCCTTCGGCTGCCGCCCAGCTCACAACACACCCGACCTTTATGGCCCCTGCTATGGGTGGTGAGACCATTGGAGGGGGGACCCATGTTGCCTCTTCGGGCTGTGCCCGGCCGGGCCCCATGGGGACAGGCCCGGCCACCAGGTGCTCACCATCGTGCCCCAACTCCGGGCCTGGCTTTAGAGGGGGGCCCCAGTGACCCGCGTCCGGGCGAGGGATATCGGAGTCTCGGTTTTTGCATTTCCATAGAAGTCTTCGAGTCTTCGAATTTTTTATTAATATCCTTATTTTTTTTATTTATCTATTTGATAATATTATTATTACTTTAGTTTGTTTTGTTTTTTGGCTGTTTTTCTCTTTTTGTGAGGGTGAGGTGTGTCATCTTTGGGATATAAACACAAATAATATTTTGACCCTCAGGGCAGACAATAGATGTATGATGTATGCAAACATGATGTAATGGATAAGAAGGTCTGATGCTGGATGTCAATAAAAAATTAAAAAATATATATTTTGTCAGTAAAAAAATGAATCTAAATGAAGTAAGAGTAGTTGTATTGATGGAAGTAGTTCTCACTTCTCTCATGCGGACTGTAGCCTCCACATAAAAGACACCAATCCTGCCTTCCAGTCACAGTGTGCTGACATGACACTAGATTGCTTATCCCTCATTATCCAGGGTGTCAATCTTGGCTCAGCTCATTTCTGAAAGTCCATTTGTCACATCTGGTTACACCAGGCCGTGCCTTATGTTTGCCTTTTGTTAGTGTTTTAGTGTCTTGTCCTGTGCTTTTATTTTGGTGGCTCTTCCGGTTTTGTTGGTGTTTTCCTGTGGCTGCTTCACTTCTGTCCCCGAGCATTTCCCCTCACCTTCTTTCTGTTTGCAATCAAGACTATTTAAATTGATCCTTTTGCTACCTTCGTTGTCGGGACATTATTCTTTGTTCACGGGTGACCATCGACTATACTTTTTGATGCCAAGCTCTAGTACGCACGTACTTTGTGGATGCCGTCTGCTCCACATTTCCTGTGAGTGTTTTGCTGGGTTTCAGCAGTTTGTTTTGTTTTCTTCATAGTTCCCTGTTGCTCTCGCTTTTTGTTCTTTTATCAATAAATATCCTTTTTTTTACTGCATGGTGCCACCTCCTTCATCTGCATCTTAAACATCACTAAAGGATTTTATGTAGCATTCCTAATTTCCAGTTTTTGGTGAATTCTTGTGAAATTTCCACTGTCATGTTACTCTTTATAGTTAATTAATTAGTAAATTAAGAAAATATTTACTGAGTCCTGCTGCTTGTTCACTTATTGTGGTGTCATTTTGTTACCTGTTAAGGAAAGTATTTAATCTTAAATATATAAATAATCCTCCATATTGGCAGCCATAGTGATTCATTTATTCAGCAGAGCATTAAAACTTGGATCTGACAAAAAAGTAAACACAAATGCTGTCTTCCTCGCTGATAAAACATGATAGCAACATGCATCTGCTAGCTCATGATCGCCCCCACTTCTCAGTGTGGCGAGTTGGAGTACTACAAGAGGCACTCTAATACAGTGCTTAAATCTGTATTTTTAGTCTTATTATCAAGGAATAATGAGGTCACACTTATATTAAAACATTAACGCTAAGATTCCTTCCAGTAGTGGGCCGGTGATGATGATGAGGATGATGATGAAGATGTATCTGTGCAAGTGAACAATTGGATCCACAAGGGACAACAACCCTTTCCACAGACTACACACACACATCAGAAACATAAATCTTGGAAGCCTACAACAATATATGTGAAGAAGACTTTAGGATTAAAAGTGAAGATGTGAGGTGAAATAAGTACAAATGCAGCAATAAAAACAAGCAACTCCACTCACGATGGCTCTAAAGTTCAGTGATGTGTTGCTAACTTCAGCATTTTTCTTCTTTGTTGATGTTTTGCAGTAGTTAACATCCATGATGTAACAATGCTGCTAATCTACCAGAGTCCACATTTTGTTAACCATTTTATTCATTCATACATTTAGTTGGATAATAACATCAATAAAATGCAATGGAAAAAATGTGTGGAAAAAAAACCCAAATGAAACTAATAACATGTCCTCTCTTCAAAGATGAGATAATAGAATAAAATAGTAGCTACATATATAATATTCAATACATGCACACAACTTAAAAAGTAAGTACAGGACAACATATAAGACTAGAAGATGAGAAGCACTACATACAACATCAAATATACATTCATATTAAACATGCTGTGTTTTTAAACTACATTTAGCACAATCACTGTGTGATGGCCATAGTGGTCCATCGAGGCGTATATATATAATAAATATTGCCAGTCACAATTAACTTGTGCTCAGCTGGGAAAATAAATATATATATATACTTATTATGTCATCAATTTACTTATTATAAACTGTTACAGGCGTATTAAATAATCATGTTAATATTAAATATGTAACGTAATAATATGTGGGGATATAAAAGGCATCCGGTGCTATCAGACCGGGCGGACGCGGAAATTGACGTCACAAACCACCTAGGAGCACCTGTCAGACCCAGCGTTTTTTGCTACAGAGTCACTTCATGGAAGAATCCTCATTCTTTACCTTTTTTGTTGACTTTTCATTGGCCTGTGGAGAACCGGGACAACAGAGACTTTTTCCAGGAGGACTTTGAGTTGGATACGCAGACGCGGTACCGTGAGTACGTAGCTGCGGCTTCCAAACATTTCATCGCTTGCACGTACGTGCGTGCCGCTATGTGCATGTCACGTACGCAACTTTGGGGACTTTGGGGAAATATATGTGCTTTATTAACTTTGGGGAGGTGAACGGTACTTTGGGCTGTGGGATTGAGTGTTTTGTGTGGGTGTTTGAGATGTATTGGCGGGTTATATGGACGGGAGGGGGGAGGTGTTTGTTATGCGGGATTAATTTGTGGCATATTAAATATAAGCCTGGTTGTGTTGTGGCTAATAGTTATACATGTCTTGTGTTTATTTACTGTATTAATTATTCCCAGCTGAATATCAGGTCCCACCTGTGACTCCTTAATTTGCGTAGTGGCAGAGACACCCGGAGAACTTGGGTGCGTTTGTTACAGCTGCTTCAGTGTTTTTAAATCCCTGCAGCTTCCATGACTGTTACACACTTGTGTTTACTGGCCTGATACTTATACCTGAACTTTTTGTCACACACAGTGCAACTAAAAGGTTTCTCTTCAGTGTGTGTTCTCATGTGTGTGGTCATGCTTTGCTTTCTGGAGAAACTCTTCTTACAAACGGAGCAAGCAAAAGGTTTCTCACCTGTGTGTGTTCTCATGTGCAATATCATATCATATTTAGTGTTGAATCTTTTAGCACAAGCGGAGCAAGCAAAATGTTTCTCTCCAGTGTGTGTTCTCATGTGTCTGGTCATGATTTGCTTTCTGGAGAAACTCTTCTTACAAACAGAGCAAGCAAAAGATTTCTCTCCAGTGTGTGTTCTCATGTGTGTGGTCACGTCACCCTTTCTGGAGGAACTCATATTACAAACGGAGCAAGTAAAAGGTTTCTCTCCAGTGTGTAATCTCATGTGTGTGGTAATGTTACGCTTTCTGGAGAAGCTCTTCTTACAAATAGAGCAAGTAAAAGGTTTCTCTCCAGTGTGTGTTCTCATGTGTGTGGTCATGTAATGTTTTGTGGAGAAACTCTTCTTACAAACAGAGCAAGTAAAAGGTTTCTCTCCTGTATGTATTCTCATGTGGACTGTAAAATAATTCTTCCTTCTAAATGATTTCCCACATTCAGAGCAGTCAAAGTGTTTGTTGCTAGCGTGATGTCTCGTATCACCTTTAGAGTCATTTTTACTCTTCAAAGGTCTTTGGATGTGGTCACTGTGATCAGAAGAGTGTGACATCATGTGGTCCATGTCTGACAGTGGAGCAAAGATGCTGTCTGGTTCTGACTTGATATCTTCACAATGCTCTCCATCAGCTTCTGTGATGTGTTGACTTACAAGCTCCGCCCCTCTGTTCTCCTCACTTTGACTGTGATGAAGCTGTAAGGACTGAGCTTCATCTTCATCATGAAGCTGCTCCTCTTTAATGTGGGAGGGGGCCTGTAGCTCCTTCTGTCCCACACTGGTGTGCCACTCCTCTTCATGACTCCCCGCTGACACCCGCTGGACGTCTGCAGAACAAATGAGGTGTTACTGTATTGAAGTTTGCAGTATTCAAACTATTGACATGTGAGCTAGGCCAAATAGACAGTGATGGGCAAGCTACCTGGACAATGTAGTAAGCTAAGCTACAAGTTACTCTCAATTAAATGGAGCTAAGCTATCCTCAGAGAATTGTAGCACGCTACACTACAAGCTACACTGCAAAAGTAGCTTGCCACATCAAAGCTACATTGGCCCACATGTATAATATCAATGTTTATGTTGTCCATGGAAAGAAGTTAGTAAGAAGCAAAAGAAAAACAACCAACCATGGATGACAAAAGGACTGAAAAATGCTTGTCACAAAAAAAAGACATTATATGGAATATTAATAACACAGACATCTATAGAGGCAGAACATAAGTATAAGAAATATAAAAACAAGCTAATTGGTATACTAGGAACATGTGAGAAGGAATACTACAGACCATTATTAAAGAAGAACAGAAACAACATGAGAGCAACATGGGGCATCCTAAATAGCATCATTAAAAATGCTGCTAAGAAAGATTACCCCCAGTACTTTCTACATGGAAATACAAAAAATGACAATATGAACCAAATAGTTGAACGTTTTAATGATTACTTTGTTAATATCGGAACAATGTGGAACAAAGATTTCCAAATGCAGATGATGGATCAGTTGAGGACTTGAGTGAGCTCATAGACAGAAATCCCAATTCCATGTTTCTTAAGAACGTGACAAAAGAAGAAATAATCAAAATTGTAAAACATTGTAAATCCAAGACCTCAACCGACTGTCATGGAATTGATATGGTAACCATAAAAAAGGTTTTAGAAGACATTTCAGAACCTCTGACATATATCAGCAACGTATCATTTCTAACCGGCAAATTCCCTGACAAAATGAAAATTGCAAAAGTCGTACCAATTTATAAGAATGGAGACATACACCAGTTTACTAACCACACACCAGAATTCACAGCAAATATCTCAACATGGATAACATTAATCCAAATAACAGAGGAAATGAGCAATGCAATAGATGGTAAAGAATGTGCGGCCGCAGTATTCATGGACTTAACTAAAGCATTTGACACAATTAATCATGATATTTTTATAACAAAACTAGAAGGATATGGCATCAGAGGTTTGGTCTTGAACTGGGTAAGAAGCTTTTTAACCAACAGGAAGCAAAATGTGAAGATGGGTGAAAATATGTCAACACAGCTAGATATATCTTGTGGTGTACACCAGGGATCAATACTGGGACCAAGATTGTTTCATCTTTATATAAACCACATTTGTAAAGTTACAAAGGACTTAAAAGTTAGTTTTATTTGCGGACGACACAACTGCTTTCTGTTCAGGAGAGAACACACAGAACATAATACAAATAATAACAGAAGAAATGAACACATTAAAAAGATGCTTTGACAAAAACAGACTATCTTTGAGTCTCAGTAAAACTAAAATAATGCTATTTGGTGACAGTAGAAAAGAGCATCATACACAAATACAAATAAACGGAATAGATATTGAAAGGGTAAAAGAAACCAGATTGTTGGGAGTATTAATAGATGATAAAATGAACTGGAAATCTCATATACAAAACATACAACATAAGGTGAATTAGCAAACAGCTAAAATGATACACAAAGCAAACTATAACCTGCTAGCCAAGAATGTACAACAATTCTCAAAAAGAGGAGAAATATAATCTTAGAGAAAAATGTAAATTAAAACATTTGTATGCACGTACAACACTTAAGACCTTCAGTATATCAGTATGTGGAATTAAATGATGGAATGGATGAAGCAAAGCAATCAAACAATGTACTAATATGATCCACTTCAAGAAACTCTTCACACTTAAAGTGTTTACAAAGTACAAAGAAGAAGATAAACATTCTCAATTTATTTCATCCATCATTCATTTTCTACATCATCTTACTCATCTCACCATATGAAATATAACTTACTTCACTCATTATTATTTATTTATTTTTATTGTGATTACTTATGGAGTATATTGTGAATACATTGAGAACAGGAAGTGAACAAAAGTGTTAGCAACTGTTATGTAAAAGAAAAGTGGTAGAATTAAATAAGCTCTGCTTCTTCCTACTCCTTTTCAAACATGTTGAAAAGACAAACTGGAAATTGTGATGTATCATGTTGTATACATGCATGTGTGATGTATCATGTTGTATGCATGCATGTGTGATGTATCATGTTGTATGCATGCATGTGTGATGTATCATGTTGTATGCATGCATGTGTGATGTGTCATGTTGTATGTATGCATGTGTGATGTGTCATGTTGTATGCATGCATGTGTGATGTATCATGTTGTATGCATGCATGTGTGATGTATCATGTTGTATGCATGCATGTGTGATGTATCATGTTGTATGCATGCATGTGTGATGTATCATGTTGTATGCATGCATGTGTGATGTATCATGTTGTATGCATGCATGTGTGATGTATCATGTTGTATGCATGCATGTGTGATGTATCATGTTGTATGCATGCATGTGTGATGTATCATGTTGTATGCATGCATGTGTGATGTATCATGTTGTATGCATGCATGTGTGATGTGTCATGTTGTATGCATGCATGTGTGATGTATCATGTTGTATGCATGCTTGTGTGATGTATCATGTTGTATGCATGCATGTGTGATGTATCATGTTGTATGCATGCATGTGTGATGTATCATGTTGTATGCATGCATGTGTGATGTATCATGTTGTATGCATGCATGTGTGATGTATCATGTTGTATGCTTGCATGTGTGATGTATCATGTTGTATGCATGCATGTGTGATGTATCATGTTGTATGCATGCATGTGTGATGTATCATGTTGTATGCATGCATGTGTGATGTATCATGTTGTATGCATGCATGTGTGATGTGTCATGTTGTATGCATGCATGTGTGATGTATCATGTTGTATGCATGCATGTGTGATGTATCATGTTGTATGCATGCATGTGTGATGTATCATGTTGTATGCATGCATGTGTGATGTATCATGTTGTATGCATGCATGTGTGATGTATCATGTTGTATGCATGCATGTGTGATGTATCATGTTGTATGCATGCATGTGTGATGTATAATGTTGTATGCATGCATGTGTGATGTATCATGTTGTATGCATGCATGTGTGATGTATCATGTTGTATGCATGCATGTGTGATGCATCATATTGTATGCATGCATGTGTGATGTATCATGTTGTATGCATGCATGTGTGATGTATCATGTTGTATGCATGCATGTGTGATGTATCATGTTGTATGCATGCATGTGTGATGTATCATGTTGTATGCTTGCATGTTCCAAATAAACTCAACTCAACTAACACTTGGTGGACATTCAAGTCACAAAATGCAAATGGAGTATTGTTGGTGTATTTTGGATGGTTATAGAGGACCTCCCATTGGCTCCATTGCAAGTGGACTTTTATTTACATTTATGAGTTAGAATTATGGCTGGGTGATGTATGGAATATACTGGATATATTGTGGGTTTGTCTCTGTGCGATATAGAAAAAGACTACCGTATTTTCCGCACTATAAGGCGCACCTAAAAACCACAATTTTTCTCAAAAGCTGACAGTGCGCCTAATAACCCGGTGCGCTTCTTCTTCTACGCAAGCAACCGCCAAGGAAAGCACCCGCCCCCATAGAACAGGAAGCGCTTCACCCGCCCCCGGAAGAAGAAGAAAAAACGCGCGGATATCACCGTACGTTTCATTTCCTGTTTACATCTGTAAAGACCACAAAATGGCTCCTACTACGCGACAAGGATCCGGATCATAAAAAGACGCAATCTCTCCATCCGCACACGGATTACTACCGTATTTCACAGCAACTGATATTCCTGTGAACTGCACTGTGGAACGGGAGCACGTACGGTGAATATTCGCACCACAGGGAATGAGGAGTCATCCTTCACTGTGGTTCTAGCTTGCCATGCTAACTTCCACCCATCCAAAAGAGACCTTTCCAGCCGGCGTCATCATAAAAGCTAACTCGAAGGGATGGATGGATGAAGAAAAGATGAGCGAGTGGTTAAGGGAAGTTTACGCGAAGAGGCCGGGTGGCTTTTTTCACACAGCTCCGAAGGCGAACACACCTTCACTAAGACGGGCAGATAGCGCCGGTCGACATACGCCAACATCTGCCAGTGGATCGTAAATGCCTGGGCAGATAGTTTCGGTCACAACTGTGGTCCGAGCTTTCCGGAAGGCAGGATTCACAGAACTGCTGCACAACAACAGCGACACTGACTCCCGATGACTTCTACGAGACGGAACCGGCCATTTTTGGATCCCACGCTTGCGCAACTTTTCAATTCGGACACCGAAGACGAAGAATTCGAAGGATTTACGAATGAAGAATAACTTCAGAAGGTGAGCGCTATGTTTATTTTGTGTGTTGTGACATTAACGTTCGAGCAACATTATGTTGCTATTTATTGCTCTACACCATTTTGAATTTTACTATGTTTGTGATTGCACATTTGCGTACATTTTGGGACAGAGTTGTTAGAACGCTGGTTTTCAATATATTATTAAAGTTTGACTGAACTATCTGACTGTTTTTTTGACATTCACTTTAGCGCAGCGTTTTTTTGACATTCACTTTAGCGCAGCGTAGGCGCGGCTTATAGTCCGGGGCGGCTTATTGGTGGACAAAATTATGAAATATGTAATTCATAGAAGGTGCGGCTAATAATCCGGTGCGCCTTATAGTGCGGAAAATACGGTATATGGTGATATTGGAGTATACGTTCTCACACAGTTGCTTTTAGCTGCAGGCATTACACTACAGGCTCTTCTCACTCTTTCTGGTCTCTCTTCTTCTCACAAAGACATAAAACAAGCGCACCTTCTTACATACGTCACATACTGTCACGTGTGCAACGTCATACGCTCTCACGGAGCAGACAGGTAGCAGCATGGTAACGTTAGCTGTGGTGCTAGTGGTAATATGAGAGAAAGAAGGTGCCAATCTGGTAACAAATGAAGGAATAATTCATTCCCAAGACAACCAGCAGGGGGTCCATCGTCTGGCGGTGGTTTGGCTTCAAGCGGGTAGATGGTGAACAAGTATGCGGCAAAAGCGTTGCTACAAAAAGTAGCAGCACTGCTAATGTAGCATCATTTGAAAAGTCACCCGCTAGAGAATGAAGAGTGCATGAAACTCTGCATGTCAACATCTCTGTTCAGTGCCACACCCACAAAATGCCCAAGCAGCCATTTCCAGATCAATCAATCAATCAATCAATCAATCAATCTTTATTTATATAGCCCTAAATCACAAGTGTCTCAAAGGGCTGCACAAGCCACAACGACATCCTCGGTACAAAGCCCACATACGGGCAAGGAAAACTCACCCCAGTGGGACGTCGATGTGAATGACTATGAGAAGAGGACCGCATATGTGGGTAACCCCCCCCCTCTAGGGGAGACCGAAAGCAATGGATGTCGAGTGGGTCTGACATAATATTGTGAGAGTCCAGTCCATAGTGGATCCAACATAATAGTAAGAGTCCAGTCCATAGTGGGGCCAGCAGGACACCATCCCGAGCGGAGACGGGTCAGCAGCGCAGAGATGTTCCCAGCCGATGCACAGGCGAGCGGTCCACCCCGGGTCCCGACTCTGGACAGCCAGCACTTCATCCATGGCCACCGGACCTGTGCCCCCCCCCCCCCCCCCCCCTCAAGGAAAAGGGGAGCAGAGGAGAAAAGAAAAGAAACGGCAGATCAACACCGTATGAAACAAATAGTCAACAACAGAAGGAGATAACGTCCGCAGGAACCTACCACATAGTGAAGGACATACACTATTTGATTTCCTATTATGCAGCTCATTTTTATTTGACACTTATTGAAATATCTTGTGTGACATCATGCACAAAAGTGCACTTTATTTGTTTTAAACTATTGTAGTGGCATTCTGTACAGAAAGTGTACTTTAATTTAGTGTTGTTTTGATATGTCATCTTAGTGACATCATGCACAAAAGTGCACTAATAGCTTGTTTTAAAATGTCTGACAATCTTGCACTTTCTGTTTTGAAATGACATGAATGTTTGTGCCACTGCTTAATAACTGTTTAATAAATACACTTTTGCTAAATTGACTTAGTTATGATTTCCCTCTCTGCATGAAAGTTTAAAAGTAGCATATATTAATGCAGTATGAAGAAGAATGTTTTAAAGTAGACACATAGAATCATCAAACTGCTGTGATTATATGCATTCGTGTTCATTCAAGGCTAAGGCAAAATATCCACATATATATGGGGTATCGTGACATGGACTAAAAATAGAGATTTTAATAAAAGGCCATATCGCCCAGCCCTACTTAGAATGGGATTTTTTTTAAAATATATATCCACCATCATGTCTTTTATAAAGATTGTGAACAATAGAAAAATTCCCCAAAAGTGCAGTTCCCCTCTAAAATCCAATGATTAGATTTAAGACTTGAAGTGTATGAGCATGAAGTGATGAAGCCTACTTGGATGAGTCTTCTAAGACAACGTGAACAGTCCAGTTGTGATGGATTGAATGCCCTGAGAATAAAATGATATGTGCTTACTTGGACTGTGATGAAGCTGTGAGGACTCAGGTGCTTTGTCTTCATGCTCTTCAGTCTTCACAGAGACAACAGTCAGTGGAAACTTGCTGACATCATCCTCCTCCTGCCCTACAACACACTCTCCCTCCTCTTCCTCTTTCATGTGTGGATCCTCCTCTTCCTCTTTAATGTGGGTGGGCTGTGGATCATCCTCTTCCTCTTTAATGTGAAGGAGCTGTTGAACGTCTGTTGGGTAAATAAGTCAATAAGATAAAGAGAGAATAGAAATAGTTTTGGACTGACACTGTTAACACAATGACATTATTTGTGTTCTTTTGTGTTAAAAGAGTGTAACAAAACAACCAATAAAAACACGGAAATACTTCCTTTTGTCCCAGCCACTAAAATTCATTCAAAAGTGAGTACAAAAACAGACTTGGAAATTTGATGAGGAGCAAGTTTTATTATAAGTACAAGGCAGCATTGATTGAGGCATTCTTAACTTTACACTCACTGATATAAAGTGTGTAAATATTTTATTCTGTATACGGTCTATGACACCTAAACTTTATCTCTAAACTTAACCACAATTTGTGGTGTGGAATGACGTCTGGAACTCAAGATAGTTCCACATGTCTGGGAACGCCACTGACGGATAATCCTTGATATTACTCAACAAATCTTTCGGGATATATTCCGTTTCATAATTAGATTTTTTTCTCGTATCTGCTTTTCGCAGGAAGATCTCAGCCAGAGGTGTTTAAACTAATTTTAGATGGGGGGGCCACGTGGAGGAAGATCTACTCCAAGTTGGCCGGACTGGTAAAATCACGGCAAGATAACGTAAAAAATAAAGACAATTGCAGATTGTTTTCTTTGTTTAAAAATAGAACAAACACATTCTGAAAATGTACAAATAATGTTTTTTTTTTTTACATACAATAGTATTCTATCTTTAGTTGTCCTTTTTTACACTTTCAGAATCAATTATGTGATAATGTTCATCAGTCAACTCATTGGTGTTCATTTTCAATCTATCAAGATAAATAAATAATATCAAAATCAAATTACAGGATGTTATTGATGTAGTTTGCTCATTTTCCCCGACTGGTGCGCTAACATCGTGTGTTTTAGTTGTGTTTTACATATGTAGCATCATCCACAAAGATACAAAGAATTGCTCTTGCGACATCTAGAGGACACATTTAGAACAGCAGTTTCTTTCATTCAAAAATTTTGACTCATTTTTGTACTTAGCAAACTCATCCCGTCTCATTCACTCATTCACACACTAATGGCGGGATCTGCCATTCAAGGCGCTTAACACGACCCATCAGGAGCAAGGGTGAAGTGTCCTGCTCAAGGACACAACAGACGTGACTAGGTTGGTAGAAGGTGGGGATTGAACCAGGAACCCTCAGGCACGGCCACTCTACCAACCGCGCCACTAGCCTTCCACCATCGACCTGCCTACTAGCCTTCCACCATCGACCTGCCTGCTAGCCTTCCACCATTGACCTGCCTGCTAGCCTTCCACCATCAACCTGCCTACCAGCCTTCCACCATCGGCCTGCCTGCTAGCCTTCCACCATCGGCCTGCCTGCTAGCCTTCCACCATCGGCCTGTCTACTAGCCTTCCATCGGCCTGCTGTTTGCCTGCAGCCATTGGCTTCGTCTACGGGCTTCCACCCATCGGCCTTGGTTGCTAGTCTTTAGCCCTGTCTGTTAACATCTTCAAAAGTGGTGAAACAAGTGGAACTTCTCCTCTCACTATGTCACAAATTATTATATTGTGTTTTATACTTTTGTGTGGTTTTACTGGTGTCCCAAATGGGTCTGGTCACCCCCACTCACGAGCTATGCTACTTCAAGATGCACAGTTTGACATATTTGATAATTTGACATTTCATCATAGTGGCAGCTACAAAATAACCTCAACCTTATCTCAGTTGAAGATTTCTGTGACTTTGGACAAAACCAAATGGCTGCATACTATGGTAGAGTCCATTCATTCTTATTGTTTCCTTGTTTTGAGAGATCACGTCAACATTACTGCATCCTCCCCTATTGTGAGCACTTACTTTCACAGCTTAAAGACCATCTCAAAAGATGGTAACTTTAAGCACAAATGTTTAGTTATATTATTGTTATTGCTCTCAGGAAATGTTGAGACTAATCCAGGCCCTGATACACCTACACAATGTTTTACACCTGCGGATTTTAAAACTAGATCTGGTCTTGGGATTATTCATATCAACGTTCGGAGTTTACTCCCTAAACTGGATATGATAAAGATCTGGATAAACTCAACAAATGCTTATATTGTAGTCTTATCTGAAACTTGGCTTAAACAATCTGTGCTTGATAAAGATATTTACATTCATGGCTATAATGTCTATCATACTGACCGACAAAAAAAAGGTGGTGGAGTGGCCATATATATTAAGCAGAGGTTTGATGTTAAATTAGTGCTCTCTGAATCAGTCAGTAAAGAACTTGAACTGTTAGCACTTGAAATTGAATTAGCTAGAAATCACCACATTAGTGGGGTGTTATAGGCCTCCATCTGCCCCTAGTACAGGGGTCGGCAACCTGCGGCTCCGGAGCCGCATGCGGCTCTTTGATCACTCTGATGCGGCTCAGCTGCATACTTACCACCCCTCACAATTTTCCTGGCAGACTTACGGATTTCAGTGCCTCTCCCGGGAATCTCCAGGGACACATATTCTCAGATTTTCACCCTAACAATTATAATAAGGGTGTGCCGTGATGGTACAGCATTTAACGCACTCTACAACCTGTACTAACAGCGTGCCAGCCCAGCCACATGTTGTATGCAACTGCTGCTTGCTTACATAAGTGACTGCAAGGCATACTTGGTCAACAGCCACACAGGTTACACTGACGGTGGCCGTATAAAACAACTTTAACACTCTTACTAATATGCGCCACACTGTGAACCAAAACCAAACAAGAATGACAAACACATTTCGGGAGAACATCCGCACCTTAACACAACAGAACAAATACTCAGAATCCCATGCAGCCCTAACTCTTCCGGGCTACATTATACACCCCCGCTACCACCAAACCCCGCCCACCCCAATCTTGCTCCCCCCCAACCATCACCCCCCACCCCCCTCCATGCGTCGGTTGAGGTGGGCGAGGTTTGGTGGTGGGGGGGGGGTGTATAATGTAGCCCGGAAGAGTTAGGACTGCAAAGGATTCTGGGTATTTGTTCTGTTGTGTTTATGTTGTGTTAAGGTGCGGATGTTCTCCCGAAATGTGTTTGTCATTCTTGTTTGGTGTGGGTTCACAGTGTGGCGCATTATTAGTAAGAGTGTTAAAGTTGTTTTATAAGGCCACCGTCAGTGTGACCTGTGTGGCTGTTAACCAAGTATGCATTGCTGTCACCTTTGTGAGTTAGCAGAAGCCTCATACATCCTGTGGCTGGGCCGGCACTCTGTTTGTACAGGTTGTAGAGGGTGTTAAATGCCGTGTCATCACGGCACGCTCGAGAGAATAGTTGCCCTGAAATTATTCGCAGTCTCCCGGAAAAATCGGGAGGGTTGGCAAGTATGACGCTGTCAAGCGCCAGTCATATAAAACTCTCGGGCCGCAGTAACATTCAATTTTCATATTAAGGTGCGGGCCGCGTGTCTGAGACCCCTGGTTTATACACAGCAAAAAGCAAAAAAAAAACTTTGTATGTAGTGTTATTTCATTTTAAATTTCAACAGTTTTGTGGCTCCCATTGTCTTCTTTAATTTGTGAAACTAGTCAAAATGGCTCTTTGAGTGGTAAAGGTTGCCGACTCCTGCCCTAGTAATTCCCTATCTACTCTTGTGAAGCTTCTGTCTCAACTGAAATACAAGGAAATAGTGATTTGAACTGGGACTGGCTCACATCTGTGTCTGACTCTTTGAAAGCACAGTGTGAATCTCTAAATTTAACACAATTAATTAACTCAGCTACAAGACCTAATCCTAAATGCCCTCAAAAAGCTACACTCATTGACTTAATTCTAACAAATATGCCCTTTAAATGTGTTGCATCTGGTGTTTTCCCTAATGATGTGAGTGATCATTGTCTGATTGCAGTAGTGCGAGACACAAGGATTCCTAAAAGCAAGCCTCGTCTTCTTGAAAAACATAATATGAAATTATTTGAGACGCAAGCTTTTTTACATTTCATCTTTTTAATTGGGATAGAATTGCTCTTTTTGATAATGTTGAACTGGCTTGGAAATATTTCCACGAAAACTTCTTGAGTATAGTGAACGAACATGAAAATGTAGGGTTAAAGGACGTGACAATCAGTGGTTTACATCGGACCTGTCAGATGTATTGCATGAGCGTAATGCTGCTTGGGCCAGGGCACGCAAGTCAGGGTTAGAAGCAGATTGGTTGAATTTTAGACAATTAAGAAAACAATTTACCTCTCTCTTTCGGAAAGTCAAAATTAGGATTTTATTTCTCCACAACTGAAAACCTCAAACACCCAAAGAAGTTTTGGAAAATCATCAAATGTTTGTCCGCCTGCTGTAATTCAGTCAATCTCCCACCTAGTATACTTGTTGATGGTGTCAGAGTAAGTGACAGAAGATAAATGGGAAGTCATTATAATAATCATTTTATTTCCTCTGGTTTTCGCTATAATTCTGACAACTTTACTGAAGTTCCGCTAACTCCGGAAAGAACCGTTGAAAATACCCAAGTTTTTAACTTTACGTCCTTTACCACAACAGAGGTCATGAGGGCTCGAAAACAACTTAAACCTAGAAAACCAGCTGGCTCAGATAAGTTGGAGCCGCTCTTCCTAAAGTTGGCAGCTGAAATTATAGCTGGACCACTGACTCACATTTTTAACCTTACTCTAATTTCAAATGAAATCCCCTTGGATTGGAAATCTGCCCTTGTAATCTCCCTACTAAAATGAGGTGACCCTAGTAATCAAAATAATTACAGACCGATCTCTAAACTCTCTGTTCTGGCAAAAGTGCTTGAATCCCTTATCAGTGAACAGACAACATACTTTTTGAACACCAACTTTATTCTGTCACCATTTCAGTCAGGTTTTGGCAGAAATCACAGTACTGTTACTGCTGCTATGAAGTTTATAAATGATGTAACCTTGTCTGTATGCACATGTGTTATGTCAGCAAGTTTTAATGTTGTACATTTAATGTTTTATGTGTTATTTACTGTTTTTAATGTAACCTTGCTGCTGCCCTCTTGGCCAGGTCTCCCTTAGAAAAGAGATTTTTGATCTCAATGGGATTTTTACCTGGTTAAATAAAGAAAAAAGAAAAGAAAAAAACAGAAAAAAAAAACAGCTGTTTATTTGAAGTCTTAAAGAAGTCAACTATGTGTGCAGTGCAAGTTGGAATGCAGTTATGTCATCTTCTTGTCAATAACACACACATCAAACGTTTGCGTGTGGTTGCTTCCTTATTTGTCATTATTCAAAGCTGATTTTAATGTGTAGCAGCGGCAGCTGAACTCAATGTGACAACGTGTCATAGTTACGTCAGTCAGCTGGAATTAAAAATACAAATAGTTGTGTCATTAGTCCAGAATCTTCACGGTCCTCATGGACGACATAATTAGGAACCAGTACTAAAAAAAATGGTACTTGGTATACATCCCTAATCTTCACCACTAAACCTTTGAAATATGCTTACATATGTGCTGCTAAAGGTAAATAAACAGTAGCCATATTGAATGTTTGCCTTCATTTGACCACGTGAGGTAAGGAGGACGGCCTCTAGGTCACATGGTTACACCCCAGCAATTACACTGTTGATGATTGATGAGCATTCATTTTTAAATTGACGTGTTTAAAAGCAAGTATATCTCCATCTTTAGTCATAAATGTGGCCCCCGGATGAACATGTGTCACAAACATTGTATTAGATGATATGTGGATGTTGTGCTTACTTGGACTGTGATGAAGCTGTGAGGACTCAGGTGCTTTGTCTTCATGCTCTTCAGTCTTCACAGAGACAACAGTCAGTGGAAACTTGCTGACATCATCCTCCTCCTGCCCTACAGGACACTCTCCCTCTTTGTCCCCTTTAAAATGTGAGGGCTGTGGATCCTCTAAAGTGAAACCGTCCCCCTGCAGATGAGGGAGACATTCTTCTTGGTTTCTAATCAGCTGATGGATGTCTACAGGACACAAACAAAACACATTTTAACTCCTACATGCTAAATATTAAATAATACATGAAATATAGGGCTGTGGCTATTGAAAATGTTATTAATCAAGTGTTCTACTGGAAATGTTTTCGGTTAATCGAATAACTGGACAAAACTTAGTGTTGCTTGGTTACAGACAAGATTAAGCGACTTTAAGACAATTCACTTAATAAATAACGGCCAATTGGTTTGAGATGGTATGCGACTTGTCCAGGGTGTACACCGCCTTCCGCCCGATTGTAGCTGAGATAGGCTCCAGCGCCCCCCGCGACCCCAAAAGGGAAAAAGTGGTAGAAAATGGATGGATGGATGGATGGATGGATGGTATGAGATCAAGATGTCATCTTTAGATCAGGCTTTGTTTTTTCCACAATCACTGCCATGTTAATACCAATGATTGTCACACACACACTAGGTGTGGCCAGATTGTTCTCTGCATTTGACCCATTAACCTTGATCACCCCCTGGGAGGTGAGGGGAGCAGTGAGCAGCAGCGGTGACCGCGCCCGGGAATCATTTTTACGGTGATTTAACCCCCAATTCCAACCCTTGATGCTGAGTGCCAAGCAGGGAGGTAATGGCTCCCATTTTTATAGTCTTTGGTATGACACAAGCTACTGATCTCAGGGCGGACACTCTAACCACGAGGCCACTGAGTAGGTGGATGTAGCAGGTGTTGTAGTAGGTTAATGGCTGCACCAATATGAAGGAAATAACAGGTCAGTATAGCTTTTACACACATAAATAACGTGTCAAACCTGCCAGCTAGCAGGCTAGGTTTACAGCATCAGTTACCATGGTAACTGACTCTGACTTTGTCTAACCTCTCTTATTTTTGGAGGTCAAACTCTGGAGCTTTACATACTCAGGAGTTTGCACTTAACCTGCTCTCTGGAATATTCCCCCGGTGACTGTGTGAGTTTTGTGTAAACATGTTGATACACTTTGTTACAAACTGAGAGGAACATCAACCTCTCATAAATATTGTGTGTCTGAACATCCTCACATGACAATTCATCTTCCTATAGACAATCTATTGAAGAAAAGTGTTAATAATAAATATAAAGTTAGTAAAGATGTGAGAGTAAGAAGTAAACAAACCTGTTGTGTGTAACACAACTTGATGTTTTTCATGTTGTCGCTCCTTCTCCTCTTTTGTTGGACAAAGTTCCTCCTCGTA